>NC_088333.1:30500000-30800000 GCF_036884655.1 Musa acuminata AAA Group | reverse complement strand
CATAATCTAAATAGTTTGTTGTTTTCTTATTTTCATAAAAACATGATGGATTTATATAATATTTTTTTAATATTTGAGTTTTTAAATAGGTCAACAAACTATGGTAAAAATATAGTCCACAAAAGTTAACTTTTGATATATGATAACCTAATTTTTGTTGGACCCCAAAATTAGAGTATCTATCTATCTATCTATCTCAAGAAATAATCCAAATACAATGAAAATTTTAAGAAACTTTAAATTACAACCATACGAACCTCTATAATAAATTTTATAATTTATTTTTTTTATTTCAAAATCTGAATAGTATGTGATTTTTTTTTATTTTTTCATCTTTTTTCATTTCATCATAATATGATATTTTTTATGTAATTTTTTTGATATTTTGTAATCTAATTTTGGTTAGGCCCTAAAATTAGACCATCGACCTATCCAAATACTATAAAATTTTTAGTAAAGCTTTCAACAGTAACCATATCGACCTCCATAAGAAATTTTATAATTAATTTTTTTTTGATATTTTTATTTTTCAAAAACTGAACAGTTTTATTTTATTTTATTTTCTACTTTCTCCATCTGTTTTTCATCTTAACTAAAACATGATGGCCTTATGTAATAGTTTTTGATATTTGACATTCTAAATATATTTTAAATATATATTAAAATTTTAGTTTAAGAAAATCAACTCTTGATATCCGATAGCCTGATTTTGGTTGGACTCTAAAATCAGAGTTCCGATCTCAATAAATAAATGGTCCAAAATGCGAAGGAGGGAAAGAGTATAATATATTTTAAAGAGACTTTTTTTACTTCATCCAACCAAATCAGCAATGGACATTTGAGTGTATACTTTAGATACATGAAAAACACAAGTTATATACATAGAAAATATAATCGTTAAGAGTATTTTGGGTTTCAAGTTGAACACTGATGCAAGAGAGTTTATTTAGACAACTAAGGTATAAATCTTACAAAGTTATTGAGTAATGAATTTAATTATTATTTTTGGTCTAACTAAAGAGATTATTTGTTCCAATGTAGGTGTTTCCTCTAACATTAGTGTCAGAAGTAGGAGAGAATCCTTCTCAAACCATATGTGGTTAACATATGAAAGTCCAAAGCTCAAATGACCTGAAACATATGAAATGAAAGGTGACTTTGTATCTAGCCATCCATCCCTCCACACACGTCGATCGAAGCATGATTTAAACAACTCATGTTCCACAGTGATGTGAAGCAATTCTCATATCCTGTTGTTCAAAAATGGTTTTGATGACAAAATGATTGCCATTATCTCTGCAATGTAAGCTCATGCATGGATGATTGAAAGCTAATGGAAGAGGACTCAACGATGTGATACTTGCTATCTGTTTGTGTAGAAATTATTTCTTCTGTCGCTTCAAGTAAAAAAGGGGATGATGATGATGAGACCCTTTCTACCACCAAACATTGAAATCTGTCTGGTCATTCTTTAGTTTTTATGTGAGAACCAATTGCTGTAATGTTGTCAAAACATCCTACACCTAGTGCATCATGCCATCAATGGTAGAGAATTCAGATGCACCTCACCATCTCAAGAACCATGCAACATCTCACAAAAAGAGAAGCAAAATCAATGCACAAATCTGTGTAGGTGTTCTTTGATAGAAGATAAGATTTCCCTCATCTTTCTATTATTTTCATAATAATAATAATAATAATAATTATTTTTTATTATTTTTAATAATGTATTTTCCTCCTCTCTTGCAGCTCCCTCTTCAACTGCAGTTTATTCCTCTACTACAGCATTACTATAGCTTTTTCTATTGCTGTAACTTTCTCCTCTGTTGCACCTCTGCTGTAGCTTCCTCCTCTACTATAGCATCGCTGCAACTTCCTCATCAACTGCAGTTTATTCCTCTACTATAGTATTGCTATAGCTTTTTCTTGGGGGCATGATAGAAGATAACCCTTATGTGGGTATGATGGAAGATAAGATTTTTTCAACTATATGATGAAATCTCTTTACTATGTCGAGGAAAATCCTCTATTCTGTTGAGGAAAATCCTCTCTCCTAATCTGTATGAAGAGGAGAGGGACATGTTAATATATTTAAGCTAAAGCTTCTTCAATAGTTATTTTTATCTTCTATTTTCACTCTCTTTTTGGATCGCCAACCTGCTCTTCCAAGTCATATGTTGATCATGCTGTTGCTTACTCTTACAGCTGAAAACTTAGCCAACCCACCAGTTGCTTCTGTTCTTGTCACAACTCAAGGAATGGCTGCTGCCAAGTGGATATCTGAGAAGCAACAGCTCGTATTGAGTTCGACCAATGACTTATCGCTTACCTTATAAGCGGAGAAAGAGATCATTGTCAATTTAGAAAAATAAATCAGAGTAAAATTAAAATATGAACATATTGGTGAGTAAAGTAATGCCTAAGAAATTAATCATTGTGACTCGTATAATTAATTAATAAACCGAATAAGATGTGCCGGCCGCATGAATTTGAAGTCTTTTTGAAGCTCACCCACCAAATTTTTTTCAATCCTAACATTAGATTTGTTAATATTGACATGAAGAAGAAAAATTATTAAAAAAGAAAAAAACAAAAAACAAAAATGCCAAAATTACATCTGAAACCAAACCATAGCAATGTCTAACTTGGGCCGGAGATAAGGAAAGCCCATTACGGCTTAATGGGCCGAACTGGGCCGGCTATAATTCTACCAAAGACCTCCTTTAATAACTTGTGTTTTATTTTTATTTCCGTTTTATGCGTCTTAATTTGTAGGGGTCGAAGCGGCGAGCAATGGCCGGAGAGGAGCGGGAGGCAGTGGAGATCACCGTCAAAACGGTCGGCCCCGCCCGACCTACCAGAGTCCGAGTCCCCTCCCCCATCAAGGTCGGTCGATCGGTACCCTAACCCTAATGATCTTGGAAATTACTTTTGGTTGTTTGATTTCTGACCCTAATCGTATCTCATGATTTTAACCGGTTTGTAAGTCAGGTCGCGGATTTGAGGAGATTGGTTGCCGCGGAGTTTCGGCTGCCGGCGGAGCGATTGAAGCTTGTTCTGAGAGGTAAGACCCTTCGGGACAAGAAGGAGAAGAATGATGGCGACGAGGATGTGGTAATCAATTTAGAGGGTGGTGGTAAGTTTATTCTCTCCCTTTCGATCTTTGTTATCGTTCGGTTTGTTTCTCAGAAATAGTTGCGTTACTTTAGATTTGTGCTAGTTCTCGTAAGATCAAAAAAGATTTTTTTTTGCAACAGTTGCAAATTGTGGACTTTTTTGCTTGAGAGAAATCAGTTGCTTTAGATGGCTTTTGGAATTTTAGAGTGGGATCGTGATGCCAAAAATGTTGGTACACTGCGTATGAGAAAGTCTAAAATAAATAAATTGGTATTAAGTTGTAGAATCTTTTGGTGCAATAAACTGATACAGTCCGTAGACAAGAGCCTGAATAATGTTTTCGGCAGCATAGTTTTTAGGCCATGGCACCATGCATACACTGCCAACGATGCACTAGTAAAATAGAGCGAATAATATGGTACCAAAAATATAGTTAGAGAATTTGTGAAGATGTAAAAGCAGCAAGATTGGTACAGACTGTTACGAACGGTCGCGCACTCGCAACAACTCCGTTCAACGAACCGTTCGTCTCTCACACCTACATGTACAGTTGCTTGACAACATGTTTTCTCTTGGTTTTGGGTCATTTTGCTTGTAAAAATGTAAGTTCGAACAAGCTGCAGCGTTACAAAGCGACCGCTCACCGAATCGAGCAAAACAACCCCAAATTAGCCTAAAACAGCTTCGTTTTCGCGTGCCGCGGGCTGATTTCTGGAATCTGCCTCCGCTCACCAAAACGTCAGCCATCTCAGCCCCTTTGAACCCCTCGGTGGCACAGGGCTGGATGGGGCTTTGGATATATACCGGGCATTGAACACTCTTTCGCAAGTTCGCATGTTGCCTTGACGGGAACTTGTTGTCACGCCCGGGACCAGGTGAGCGGCTGTTTATGGGCTTGCAACTGTTCGTTCAACCTTCTAAAGCCCTTGTTTTCCCCCTCTCCCTCTTTTCTCTTGTGCACGCAAGGTGCTCGCTGAATTGCTTATAAAGCTTCCCCTTTTCGCGAGACGTCGGGACTTGTCCGCTGCTCGTTCTTTCGAACTAATCAACTTTCTCTTTTTATAGGTCCTTCGAGACCTGCGAGAGGTTACAAGTGGGCTGATCCTTGCTGAGCAATATCGCAAGGGCGAAGCGCGACTTAGGCCACGCAAGCTAAGTTCGCGCCTTTGCCGTAAAGGTGACCTGCGACTTAGGCAACGTAAGCTAAGTTCGCGTCTTTGGCCGCAAGGGTGCCTCACGCCTTAGGCAATTCCAGCTAAGGCCGTGACATTGTGGTATCAGAGCGGGCAAGCACTTCGAGCGAGCAGCGAACGAACTTCGCAACTTCGCCATGGCAAAGCATCGTGGCGAATCAAGCAAGACGCGGCAAGCCGGACCCTTGCCCCAAGCAGCCGCAGGTGGGCTGCATGTGCACACTCGCTCTCATGCTGTTGGAGCCACTCAAGAGGAGCGCGGCAGCAAACAAGATGAGCGAGAAGTTGGCTACTCTCCGCTAGCGGAGGAAGCGCAATCTAGAGCGCTAACTGGGAAAAAGAGTCACAAGGAGAGACTCACAACGGCGGAAACCCGCCTGGATGTTCTTGAAGCGAGCATGGAGGAACTCTACCATGGTCAACAAAGGCTTGTTGGGGTAGAGAGCTCGCAAGAGGAAGCAGAGTCCAGGATCGACAAGGTCGAGGCCCTAGTCGACCGACTGTCTGATGACACCAAAGACTCCGTGCAACACTTACAGGATGTTGTGGCGGAACTCACTTCAAAGGTGGCCATGTTACACAAGAACACTAAATGCAGGAGGAAGCAACACCCGCGTTGCACCGCCACAAAATTTGAGGGCACCCGAGTCTCATCGATATGGAGGGGCCAGAGATGCCAAAGAGCTCGAGAACTTTCTGTTCGACATGGAACAATACTTCCGAGCTACGAGGCCCGATTCTGAAGATACCAAAGTTTCTATAGCAACAATGTATATGAACGGAGATGCGAAACTTTGGTGGCGAACCCGTTGGGAGGAGATCCAACAAGGTCGGTGTCGAGTCGACACATGGGAGGACTTGAAGCGGGAGTTGAGAACTCAGTTCCTACCGGAGAACACCGAGTTCGTCGCAAGAAGGAAGTTGAGACAACTCCGCTAGAGTACCACCATCCGAGACTATGTGAAACAATTTTTTGCACTAATGCTGGACATACAGGACATGTCCGAGAAGGACAAGTTGTTCAGCTTCCTCGATGGTTTGAAGCCATGGGCTCAACAGGAGCTAAATCGAAGGAATGTTACCGATGTGGTCGGGGCAATTGCTGCTGCAGAAAGACTCACCGACTTTGTTTCCTTCGAAGACCCAGGGAGAAGGAAACAATCTTCAGGCAATCGCCCTCCAAAACATTCTCGAGGGAAGGTGCTCGGGGGTGAACAAAAGAAGAAGAGTTCCCACAAAGGGCCAAACCCGAAAGGCAAGGCCTCAAAACCTGGAGGATGCTTCTTGTGCGGAGGACCGCACATGGTGAGGGAGTGCCCACAAAAACAGGCACTCAATGCTTTGACGGCTTCCATCCACACCCCCCCCCCCCGATCGGACAAGGGCAAAGCTGTTGCTCTTAGTTCGAGCAGTTCTGAATCCAGCAGCGACGACAAGGAATCACAAGGACCCCGAATGGGAGCAATGCGTTTGTTGAACGCCATGCGGGGTCAAGTGGGGGAGAACATCAAGACAAAGCTACGAAAAGCAGGAAGTAGTGAGCCGATGTATGTGGACATCAAGCTAAATGGCCAAACAACCCATGCAATGGTGGACACGGGCGCTACCCACAACTTCATAGCCGATCGAGAAGCACAGCGACTTGGGTTGATCCTGGAGAAGAGCCCAAGCCGAATGAAGGCGGTGAACTCGGAGGCCAGGCGAATCTCCGGGGTGGCGAAGGGAGTTCCCATCAAAATCGGGATATGGAGCGGGAACACCAACATGATGGCCGTGCCACTGGATGACTTCCAAGTGATTCTTGGAATGGAGTTTATGCACGCGGCGAAATTGGTGCCGATGCCGTTCTTGAACTCCCTATGTATGATGGGAGGCGATGACCCCTGCGTGGTTCCCGTCTCTCGGAGAGGAACCAAGGAGCCCCAACACATATCGGCATTACAACTGAAGAAAGGGGTGCGAAAAGGCGAATTGACAATCGTGGCTGCTATGAAGTTAGAGCCACTCAACGAGAAGGCCATTCAAGAACCTGCTGTGGTGGCGAACGTCCTGAAAGAGTTCAATGACGTTATGCCACCCGAGTTGCCGAAGACTCTTCCACCACGCAGAGGCGTGGATCATAAAATTGAGCTGGAGCCAGGAGTGAAGCCTCCAGCGAGACCACCCTACCGCATAGCCCCGCCAGAGTTGGCAGAACTCAGAAAGCAGTTAGGTGAACTGCTAAGTGGTGGTCTCATCCGCAGCTCTAAAGCACCTTTCGAACCTCCAGTTCTCTTCCAGAAGAAACAAGATGGGAGCCTCCGATTATGAGCCGCAAGGGTGCCTCATGCCTTAGGCAATTCCAGCTAAGGCCATGACAAGACGGTTCTTCTCTTTTGCTAAAATAATCTCCTTGCTGAACACAAAACTGACATTTAAGTATCTTAGCCCTTGCTATGGTATGTTTGGTCCCATGCCATCATTGACTATCAAATCAAGTTTGGGGTAACTATCCTACTGAACTTCCTTTGGGTTATGCAGATCATGGCCAAACCATTTTGAATTCCCTTTTTCCTGTTTTGTGTTGCTTCTGTTCTCATGATGACTTTATTCAAGTCTTTTGCTAGAAAGAAATTATTTGTATTCCATCAATCTCTCATTTTTTTTCCTTTTGTATTACTATGCACTAATTTCCAATAACACTCATTTTTTAATCATATAATAGTCATGATGCATCAAACTGTGGGATCTGCTTTAATAACAATAGTTAATATTCCCAGTGGTGAAGTATAGGTTTTGTGCAAGCTATTGACATGAAATACAACAAGCATGTGGTTTTCCTGCACCAAATGAGGTAGTACAATGTGCTTCTCAGACCATTTTATGCTCTTGAAGATTTGAATTAAGCAAATGCTTAGTTGCCTTTATTTTTCTCTAGATTAGGTGTGTTTGTACACTAAAATTGAAGTACAAACGGGAAAGAGTTTGTCATTGTTTTGTAAACAAAAGGCAAGGTGTTTATGAAGCTTGAAGTACAAATGGAAAAGAGTTTGTCATTGTACCTTTAATATGCTTAACTTTAATACTTTTTCCAGATTCTCTTATAGTAGCTGTGGTGCCTAAGCCTCCTGCAAGGCATCTTCGTGATGGTGATGATGATGATGATGAAGAATTGGTAAGTGTGCAGTAGTTAAAGTGTTTTTTTAATGAAGCCAAAGAAAGCATATATTATTATTTTACCTTTTAAATTTTATTATATTGGTTTCAGAAATTTCAAATTCCACAGTCAGCAAACTGGTTGAAGAAAAGAATTTTCTTGTTTCTTCATCAGAAATTGAGATTGCCTGGTATGCATAAACTCAAAATTTGTTTCACTTGGAAGATAAATTATGCGGATTACATGACTTTATTACTTTTTAATTTCATAGGCATCTTCTTGATGGCAATTTTCTCTATCAGTCTAAAGGCATGGATTGGTATCATTCTGTGGTTCTTATTGGCTCCAGTTGCTCAGAAATGGGATATAGGACCCATCTATGTAAGTGTGCTTCTCCAGCTTCTTGTTTCAAGTGACACATAATCCTTCTTTTCGTGAAATTAAGATTTTATTTGAGATGTGTTGCAACATGTGTGTCTGATTTCAACATCTTAGGATGATCAGTGAATGTATTAAAATTTTGAAGCTAAACAGGTTTAGTTTTTATTCATCTTCTGCTGTATAACAAGTACTGAAGTATATTATGTGCAACATCATGGCCTTCTCTTAACTATCATTCATTTCCACCCACTTCTTAGTGTTGCGTGCACTTTCAAACCCTTTTAAGCAGTATGTTGTTGCTTTTCCTTTCTCTTACAAAGAAAAGTTTAAATTGAAGCTGAAAACAGATGTATGCATACTGGAGTGCCCAGCAGAAAAAAAAAATCTTAAATTATAGACAACCATTGTATAAATGGTTGATATCTGGAACTGACGGCTGATATTATTTGCAGATACTTGTCACTGGATTTTTAATTATTCTTCTGAATCTTGGAAAGAGACAACATGGTGACCTAAGGTATGCAGTCTCTTGGCTAATGTAAAATAATTTCCCCTTTGCTTTTAGAAGCTATAATGTTGCCTTGGAGATTTACTGTTCAGTTCACATCCTAAGATTATGAATAAGAGTTTATATGTCTTCATGAATCTTACTTCAGCTTTCTTTGGTCTTTAGATTTTTTTACATGGTACTTAACTTTTTTGTTTTACCTTTTCTGTTTTCTGTCTGTTTCTCTTCATTAAGGAGGCCATCGGTCATAAACTTGTTAAAGTTTTAGGAACTAAGCCATATTATATGCATGGTTTAATAGTTGTAGGCTAACATTTAGCTTAATCTGAACTGGTGAGATCTCTTGATCATTGTACTGAAAGAAAGGCAAGGTCAGTCTTCATGTGTTCATTTTCCAGGTACAAACTGGAAGAACGGCAGACAAAACATGTTCATCACTGGACCATAAATCTCACTGTAACAAGCTCGTCTTACTCGATGACAAGAAGTCGTAGAATGAAACAACTTTGAACTCTGTATGGAACAGCTTTGTTTGTGCAGTGTGTGGATAAGTTGCTGAGACATGTTCATCATGGAGTATCTGAATGAATAAAACCAGAGTTTACATGAAGCTATATCAACTTTCTTTACATGTAGTAGAAACTTTGTGTTCTTATTTCAATGTTTCAGATGGATTTGGTAAAATGTTATTTTGTTGCCAATGCCAATTTACCTTCACGTTGCATTCTTGTCTTGCCGGTTGCTCTTAACAGGAAAATTTCTCTATATTGTTTGATGCAGTGCATACTCAATATTCAATGAAGATTTCCGGGAGCTTCCTGGCACGCTTAATGCAGATCGACTCGACAGAGATATCAGGGCTGGCCAGTTTTGACCTCTTCGGTACCCTGCCACCCGTAAGTACAGGGTTTGTTTGTAACATGAGAAGAACTTACATATCAGTTGTATGTTCGAACTGTATGGTTTTCTTAAATGATCTTACTCAACGTCAGAATTTTAGCAACCAAAGGCAGTCATCAATTGAGCTACAAGTGGTTTGATCAAAGATGGGAACGGTAAATGGCAGTTCTGCTGAACTCGACTGTCTCACTAATAGTTGGAAATTTCCACCCTGAAAATTTGTGTGGCCTATTGATCCAAGTGAGACGTACATAGATCTTACTGTTGGAACAGACTTTAAAGATTGTGTTTATCCTGTTCGACTGTTTATTGAGTGGAGTGTGGAGTTCTTGCATATTGCTTTCACTTAGCTAGGAACTGACTGTTTTCCATGTTTAATGAAATTTTGGCAATGAAGATTGTTCTCGGATGAGCATCTTGTATGGATCTCTTGGGGCTACGCAGAACAGCCTAATTTTACTTGGTTGCTCTTCGATACTCCACATCCACAGGGTTCCTCTTTGGAGTAGCAGTCAAAAGATCAGTTCTCAGTATAAAAAAAGGAACAGAAGATGATGGAGAAGACAAAGTGGAGTTTTCGAGTACTAATTTGAGTCCTGTTGTTAGGATGTACTGTGTATGATCTTAATACAAGACATATATAAAGTGAAAAAAGAAAGTTATGTACATAAATATCAAAAAAATTATACAATATTATATATATATATATCTTAAAAAAGAAAATTTCTTCACACGTGTGGTCCTGGTTATTCGTTATTGCAAAGAGCACTGGGCCTGTCATTGTCATTTAGTTGGGCCCCACTTGGGCCCAACTGTTCTATCCTCGAACATGAAACCCAACCTCCTCGTGCGTCAGGGCTGTCTTAAGATTCGCGCATTATATTGTTGAGATACGTGCGGTGATCCCGAAAACTGCGGTTGTCGGTTGTTCGGATTTGTCGTCGATCTTTCCTGCCTGCTGATCGGGGATATTGGACGGGGTCGCCTCTAGTCTTCAATCACGAAGCAGGTGCATGATGGGTGTTCCTGGGGGGGGGTACGATTAGCATTTAATATGGAGATTCGGCGACGGGGTCCACAGTTTCCTTGGCCTGCCACGCGTGATCACGAGACACGCGATGTTTAAGGTGGTACAGCGGATCCGCACATGGCTGTCGACCGAGGCAAATGTTTACTCCCCGGCGTCCGGCCCATGGCAACAGGTCGGTCGATGGATCCAGCGAGAGAGAGGAGAGATCGCGAGGTGGGTTGCGATTCCATTCCTCAGCTTTGCCCTACCGCTCCTCTCTTTTCCTCTTTAAGCTGCAGAAAACAAAATTCTTGATCTGTTCTCGAATCAAGCGATCGGCCTTTTTTCCGCCTTGCTCCTTGTGTTTTAGGGACAGCTTTTGGGGATATCATTTGCTTGCTCTCTTCGTTTTAGATCTACTCAAATAATGATTTCTTTTGATTTGTTTCCAAGCGTCTCTTTCGCTCATCTCTGGCCTATATTCTGTTGAAGAATTCTCATATCACTATTCTTTGGCGAATAATCATGTAAGTTCTCTTAGGTTATGCGCCATTGAATCTTGAACAACTGTACAGAAAGAGGTTTCAAGCCATTTTTGATGTATCTGATGGTCTTATTGCGAATCAGTAATCTTTTTCTTGTAGAAAGCTACGCCTTTTTTTTTTCCTACCACTGTTCTATTTTCGCGTTTGAAACCACATAAAAAGGGGTTTCTGATGAGAGCTCTGCATATTTTGGTTCTCTATTGATCTCAGGTTACCTTGCTTCTCTGATCATGCCAACCTTATTTTCTGTTAGTGAATGGTGCACCTACATGTCCTAGAATTTAGCAGCAGCATTGATCAGTAAAGAAAGCGGCGGAGATGGTGGATAGAACTCCTGCAGTTACTTTTGGAGAAGACCAAGAAATTTCCAAGCCTACGACGGTTTATATATGGGACATGGATGAGACTCTTATACTGTTGAAGTCCTTGTTGGATGGTACATATGCAGGGGTCTTTAACGGTATGAAGGACACAAAGAAAGGTTTCGAGATTGGGAAGCATTGGGAGAATCACATTCTTCGAGTTTGTGATGAATTTTTCTTCTACGAAGTGGTTAGTTTGTTTAAAGCTGCTTTGGTTTTGTAGATTTGCTGTTTCTGGCTGGGCTTTCTGTAGACCTGTCACCATGAACTTTATCATTTCAATTAGCTCACCATAATGCTGAATGATTTAAATAGCCTAACATCATGATAGGGCGTTGAAATAACATACATCCAAGGTGTGGTATAGTGGTTCAGAACTTGCATCTTCTTGAGTTTTATTTTAAGTTGTAAGCATGTTACAAAACAATTTTCTTCTATAAGCCATTTGGAGCATACCAGTTTTGAAAAGCTCATTACTTAAAACTCTTAACTAACTAGCAGGGCATGCCATGATCAGTATTTGCTAAAAGCTACCTTAGTTGTGTCCGCATATCATGTAGAATCTGGCTTGGCAGTTACTGATATTTTTTCACACTTATGCTGCCTTGCAGATTGAGAACTATAATGAACCATATCTCGATGCTCTGAGTGAATATGATGATGGAAGAGATTTGTCAAATTATGATTTTAGCAATGATGGATTTTCTTCTCCTTATGATGATGCCAATAAAAGGAAACTTGCATATCGACATCGCTCTATTGCGGAGAAGTATTCTCAGGTGTTTCTTTAAGTTAGCTTTTGTTTTTTTAGTCTTTATTCATACAAATGCATGTCATTTTTGTATTGTGCAATTATGAGCAATTGAAGGTAAGGAAGTAAAAGGTATCTGACAAAATCGGGGCTCTTTTAAGTGCTTTCTGTCAAGGTTTAAATTGTTGATCTGATTTATCTTGTTAGACTGGTACTGTACTTTTATATCAAGTGGCATTGTACCATTGCTGAAAAATAATATAAAAGCAATCGATATGATCATTGGTCTTAACAGTCCAATTGGTATTTGAACCTTGCTCCTTATACTACTTAAGTTGTCTATCCTCTAAGGAATGTTTATCAGAATGGTTAATTGTGCCCTCTTTCCTGTTTGCTTTTGATTAATTGTGCCCTCTTTCCTGTTTGCTTTTGAACCTTTCTAGTGGTTTGATTAATTATTCCATCTTAGACTGCTAAGTTTTAACTTCACCAATTTGGTTGTGTTACATGATATGAAGTAAAAGTTACCTTCTGTTTTTGAATGTCTTCATATAATCTTGTGGTCCAACTTTTCGTCAGAGAGACTTTTTTACTCTTAAAGTTTGAACTTATGAAGCATCAACTCTCAGTATTGCTTGCAAAATGTTAGAGTGACTGAATGATATTCTGATAATGGGAACTTCTTTACAATCCAACTATAGAAATGTATATTGTTCTAACTTATTGCTCAAACACATGTTGTATATAACTTCACCGTTCAAATTTTGTAGAGCTTGTGAGGCTTTGCTTGTTTCTCATCTTATGGAGATATAATATTGATTATTGATTGGTGTTGTTTCCTCCAAGGTTGTTTATACTAGTCCAATACAGGTTTTGATCATGGTTTGCATTACCGGTCCGTACTGGTGTATCGACCATCTGTCAGTATGAGTTATACCTAGCATACCAATACATGATACACTGGAATGTACTGATGTACCACCCGTATCGGTCCTCTATCGGACCGGTATATACTGCTTGTATCGAGCAGTATGCTTTAGTACGTCAAACCTTGATTTTGATAACCTATTGGATTAGTAAAATATTAGTATGCTGGACACCGTATCGACTTTGTACCACTCAATGCCACTGAAAATTTAAAATTGAATACTGATCTGTATGAAGCTGCACTGATCATTAGTATGACTGGTAGATCGGTCCATATGCACTGGTACAACAATATTTAAACCCATGATTTGTACAGCCTTAATTTTTTATTCATCTAATTTTCAACCCTTTCAGCAAAGCACTATGCATATTGTTTACAAAGTAAAGCACTTTTAAATTGTGTAGATAGTGGCAAGTTCAATCTGATCAGGTTGTGTCTTCCCTAAACCCAACTATATGGTAAATTGATTAAGCTTCAGAATTGAACTGAAATTGACTCATTAAGGACTTCTGCAGTCAAGCATAACCGATTATGATTTAGCCTTTGCTCATTGCTTAAACTACAGGGGTCTGCTTTTGAAATAAGTTTTACATCAATAAGATGTGCATTGAGAAGCTTGCATTTTTATTTTCTTAATTTTCTTAATGGAACTTAATTATTTTTTCCATGTATTAATGGATGGTAGATTTTCAAGCATTTGATCCTGGACTTTTGTTAATGCAGGGTTTACACAAGGTACTTGACCAACAGATGATTAAACTCTGGAATGATCTGTACAGTTTAACTGATAGCTATACTGGTGGATGGCTTTCTTCAGGTATGTTGATTTGGATATGATGCCATATTTAATGTACAGATATAAATTGACGAATGGTTTCTCTCTCTTTTTTGATTGACATCCTGTTATTGCAGACCTAAGACTATTCATGCAAGTTTGTCTTTAAGCTTGAGGTACTAATCTATCTGATGTTGGACCAAGAAGGAGATAGAGACAAGCAAGTAATTGAGAATCTATATAGTTTGTGTTCCAAATAACCCTATCATCTAGTAATATGATGGTTTAAGTGTTAGGTTGATGGACTATATGCAAGAATTTGGAATCAGTTTAGTTGAATATGCAGGTTACTTATGGAATTTAAACTCATTAGGACTAAGTTCTAATGAGGTATTGGATAGGAGAAAAACAAAATTTTATGAGAAATGAGTAGCAATTGATTGTCAGAAGTTCCAACATAGGAATCTTTCATTTGTCTTTGGATGGATGTAAAGTTGATAAGATCTTCTGACAGGGATGTTAAGTGCTATGGAGTCATATACTTAAGCAATTCACATGTTGGCATAGACCTAGGAGGGAATCCAAAAGAAATTCACTAGGATGTTAAGTTGTTGACTGAGGTATTTAGAATTGCATCTAGGAACTACCGACTTTGATTGTCCATAACTCCATATGGAGTTGTGTGGCAATGGAACCAAGGCAATAATAATTATACCTAATTAATAGTGTCATTTGCAATCATTGAATTGGACCTTAAAAACATGAGATATATTTCTGGCTAAATTCTAGGGCCAGTGTTACTGCCTTTATGGAGGAACCACCTGGTCCATGTACCTCAGGGAGAACTTAGAAACTTCATCACAGTAGTAGCGGCCATAAACATGGTTCTTGAAACTAGACTCTAATTTTTCTTGCTATTACCAATAAGTTTTGTTGCATGGTACATGATGTAATAGATTTAGCTTTGTATACAAGATTTTGTCTCATTAAGCTGGAATCATAAGCAGTCTGATTTCTCAGCATGGAATACCTCAAGAAGATGGCGCTGCTTCATTTTCCTACAATCAAAATTTTCTGTTGAGGTTCAACAACAACAAAGCCATAAACTATAAAGTTATATGGATCTTTTGTTGCTATTGGGATCTATAAAGAGCCATATCTTAAGAGTATTTTAAATCTTTATTTATAATTTCTATTAACGTTGTTTTAGGTGTTCTTCTGTCTCTTCTCATACTACTAACAATAATCATTTCACCTATTAACTGATCTTCTGAGCATATATTTGTATCATCTTAAATGATTCTTTCTCATTTTATCCTATATCGAGATGATACATGTTCATGAACAAAAATAATTTTTTTCCTATCTTGTATATCGACTCAGAACATTCACATCAACATTCTCATTTCAGCAACGTAGACTTTTTTGTATATGTTTTGCATCTTAACTGTTGGTCTAATAATTATCTTATAATTTTTTTTAATCCCAAAGGTATCCTATAATCACATAAGAATCCTGGTGCTTCTTGTTATTTTTAACTATCCTATTCCTACTCTATGAATATTATTGATAATAATTTTATTCTTCATCAATCTCTCCATCTAATTGAGTAATTGATCTAAGATAATTAAAACTTTTACTTCACGGAACTTTTTGGCCATCCAACTTAGCTTTATCCTCTTGTCGATTCCTAGTATTACTAAGATTACATTTCATATATTGTTTTAGTCCTACTTAATTTAAGACCTTTGGTTTCAAAATTTTTTGTTGACGTTGGTCACCTAAAATAGATGACTCATGATTTCCTAATGGTTTTTCCAAGTCGATTCTTAGGGAGAATGTGGGTGCCAAGTCCAGGGGAATTTGTGAGGACCATGTAAATCCATGCACCTCCAAGAATAATGATTTTCAACTTGGATATATAATATTTGAAACGGTATTGCACCATTGTGAGTAGAAATTAGTTATTCTAAGACTTGACTATTTAGCAACCTATTGCTTCTTCAGTGGATGATTACAATGCAGTAGATTTTGCTTGCTCCATATTTGATTCTTTTTCTTTTGTTCTGATTATTTATGTATTTATTGAAGCTAGCCTTTGTATGGTGTCTGTTTATTCTTTGTTTGTTGCAGCACATGCTCTATTGGAACAGACTTTGGCTAAGACTAAGCCTTCAGCAAGTGATCATTCATCAGAAATGACACCTAGATCCATTATTACCAAAGATCAAAGCATTAATGTCCTAGTTACTTCGGGATCCCTGGTTCCAAGTCTCGCCAAGTGTTTGCTTTATCGGTTGGATGATTTAATCTCGGCTAATAATGGTATGTGCTTTCCCTTATCACTTATTATTTATTCTTGTTTGTTGTTTTTCTATTTGCTAGTAACTGGTAAGCGTCATCATTTAGTTGTCTATATGAACTTGGGTACTTTCTGCTTGTGACCCATGAAGCACAATATTCTGGAATTCCAGAACTCTTGATTTTATTTCCGCATCTAACTCTTCAACCAGTGAATTACTTTGTTACAAAATGTAACTTGATTCCCATAATGAAAGCTAATTCTAAAATCCACAGGTGCTAGCTATTGCTATGTGCAAATTCATCTGGTAATTTGAATAATCACACATTAAATAAAGACTTTATGCTGCACATCCTCTAGATACACCAGGAGTTCCAATCATGAGCTTTCTCCTACTCTTTTCATCTTTTTAATGCAGTTGTTTAATTTTTATGGTCATGCAGACTCAATTGACAATATTGCTTGGAACATAATCAATTGCATGTAAAATTGTATACATTTTGTCAGCACTGCTGAAAATTTTCATCACTCCCTGATAGTCTACAGCTCATGGGAAGTGGGGAAGCTTCAGTGCTTCTCATGGATCAAAGAACGGTTTGGTAGTCCTAATGTCCGGTTCTGTGTGATTGGGGATGGAACAGAAGAATGTGCCGCTGCAGAGATAATGAGATGGCCATTTATAAAAATAGATATTCGACCCGCTAGCCCATACCGGTTTCCAGGTCTAACCATGGAAATGGTCCAGAGTTATATTGATGTGATATATGGACCACAAGATTCCAAAGATGAGAAAATGAAAGGGTAAAACAATGCGACATCCACACAACCAGTCCAATCCTTATCAAATTGTAACCAGCTCTTCTGTTTTGCTTCTAAGGTCATCTGAACTAATGAAGCTCTTCTCTGCAAGAGGCGTGCCATCTGAGTAGCTGGCTGAAGACCTTTTCGTATCCATGCTTTCATGGCAGCTATTGTATTTAGCTCTTAGGCTCTGACTAACTGTAGTTATTTGATTACAGAAGCAAGGTGCAACTCTTCACAAACAAACAGATTGGTTACTTGATGTGTTGTTTTCCATGGCCTTCAAAATATACCGTCCAGTTTATCTGCAAAAAAGTGCCATGTGGTCAGATATTTGTTCCAAGTTTCTTTGTTCAATAAGAAAACTGCAGTTTTATTTGTTGAAGAAAAAAATGATTTTGAACAGTGATCTCGGGTATCTGTTGCATGTTGTTTCACTTTTCTTGATGACTGCCTTTGTTTGATGATACAGTAGAAGCTTTTATCTGGTTTTATATGCATGTGATGTGAATTATATATCTGCTGATGGTTCCATGCCTGCATTATATATATATATATATATATATATATATATATATATATATAATTTGCATCAAATTTATCAAATTGGTGCTATATATGATGGTGACAATCTGATCGTTGTCTATAGGATCTTTGAGGGGAACAAAAGAGAAAACAAATCAGGTTGTTAATGGCAAAAAGAAAAGAATACATAGTTTTATCTCCTTGATTTCGTGAGAATTGTATTGTTGGAACCATCTTTCTTTGGGGGAAAAAAGGTTGTTTATGAAAATTAAATAAATACACTTTCCTCGGTTTTTTCTTTTTCTACCTTTCTGGTTTATGTTCAAGATGGATAAAAAAGATTTTTTTTAAAACAAATATATAAAAGTACACTTTGAAAACAAAAAACTTTGTTTTCCTTCCTTTATGATTGTTGTTTACAGCATATTTTAGCAACAAAATGAAAAATTATTGTTAATAAAAAAATAGTTTTATCTCCCAGATTTCATGATAAAAAAATTATTATTGTAAATAATATCTTTCGTGGAAAAAAAAGGGTTTTTATAAAAATTAAATAAATATATTTTTATTTATCTAACAATGTTAATATCGATCTGAAGCATGATGAAAAGGATATAGGGTTTTTTAGGTTACTAACAATAAAACTATATCATGATTTATAAACATGATATAAATCATGTTTAAAAGTAGTCCATCACATTAGCACCTGTGAGAGTAAAAAGTTAGAATAGTGGATTAGGTTAGCAACTTCAAATATAGAACACTTTCTTCAAAAAGGGATTAGAATAGATATATATTATGATCAAAAGAACAATAAATATTATTTGCATATAAGAGACTAAGTAGGTAGGAGAAAAATATAGAGATATTGATAGTACTAGATTTAAAATTTGATATGCTTAAAAATAAATAAATATAGAAATTATGTAAGATTTATTATTAAGAAGGATCTTAAAAATAATATTATAGATGTACACAAATTTGAGGATATAATTATAGTTTTAAAATTTATCAAAAGATAAGATGTTTTGAATATCATTAATGCTTATGCCCTTCAAAGTCAGATGATGAAACCAAGAGAGAATTTTGGAAAAGATTTGATAATATTTTAGATTTGATAATATCATTCGAGGAATGCTTATAATAAAAAAAACTTATAATTAGAGGAGATTTGAATGGTTATGTAAGAAAAACATATAGTTAATAGATACATGAAACTTTGGTTATGGAGAGAAAAATTAAAGATGATAGTTATTTACTTTAAGAAAAAAAAAACTTTTAGTTATTTATAAGAGTGGTCACATAGTCATATATCTTTTTTTTTTACTAGAAAGATACAAAAAGTTGTTTGTAAGAATTGTAAAGTTGTATATGACGAAAATTTGATAAATCAACATAGATTGATGGTATTATATATTTGTTGTAGAAAATAAAAGAATAAAAAGATAGTAGAAAAATTTATCAAGATTAAATATTAAAAATTTTAAAGATGATAATATAAATATTTTTGAGAATTTAATACAAAGAGAAGTGACTTTGAACTTAGACAGGACAATATTAATATTTTTTGAACTATAATTGCTAATAAGATTTAGAGCTCAACAAAGGAGATTCTCAGTAAAGTTAAAGATAAAAGTATAACTTTGAGTTGGTGGTGGCACAAGAAAGTTCAAGAAGTAATTTTTACTAAAAGATCATGTTTTAAATATGGGTAAGATCGTAAAAAATAGAAAAAAATTAAAAGAAATAAAGAATCTAAAAAGAGGCAAAAAAAATATTACTATGATAAGATAGGAAATATATTGTATAATAAGTTTGGTACTAAAGATGGTGAAAAAGAAATATATCGAATCGCTAAAGCTAGGAAACTATAAGGATTTAGATATTATTAGATGTATTAAAGATAAAAATCAAAGAATACTTGTTAATGATAATAAAATTAAAAACTTATTAAAAATTATTTTTATAAACTATTTAAAGAATATTCCACATAGGACTTAGTTTTAATGATAAATAATAACGATAGATTTAATATTAATAGATTTGTTTAAAAAATTAGAGCTAGTAAAGTAAAAGACGCTCTAAAAAAGATGAAAAAAACTAATAGTTCGAGACCATATGGTATCTCTATTAAGGCTTAAAAAAGTTTAAGAGACAAGATAATAGATTGGTTAACTAAATTATTTAAGAAAATTATCTAATTCAAAAAGATATTTAATTGAATAAAGAAAGAGTTTAATGAATAAAGAAAGAGTTTTTTAATATCAATTTACAAGAATAAGGATCACATACAAAATTATTTAAATTATAGAGGAATTAAAATCATGAGCTATAGTATGAAATTTTGAGAAAGAGTTATCGAAAATAGGATAAGGTTTGAAATAATTATATCATAAAATAAATTTAATTTTATGCTTAAAAAATCAAACATAAAAGCTATTTATTTATTAAAATAATTAATAAAAAAATTATAGAAAAAAATTATATGCGGTTTTTATTGACTTAAAGATCACCTATTATAAAGTTTGTAGATATTTATTATGGTAGGTTTTGAAAAAAAAGGTGTCTCCACTAGTTATATTGATATTATTAAACTATGTATAATAATATAGCTATTAATGTTATAGTTAGAAGTGTATGTAGTGAGTTTTATACTAACATAGAATTAAATAAAGATCTATATTAAGTTCCTACATTTCATATCGATAATAGATGAACTTACTAATCATTTATATGATAGACTCCAATGGTGTATGTTATTTGCTAATAATATTATCTTAGTTAATGAGAATTTTATAAACATAAAAACTGTAATATGCTATTATTAAGCAGAAGACTAATGCTAAAAATTTGAAATCAAATAACAATAGATTAAAAATTATGATGTGTACCTTTCAATGTTATTCAAAATTTTTTTGCCTTGATCTATGAGTACACCATCATCATGAGATTTATAGTGATGTTGACCTATAAGAAAAACTAGATTTGTCTTCTCCTATCTTCCTATTTTTCACAGGACTACTATGATCAATAAATTTAGGAATTAAACGAATATGAGAGAATATTATATAATCTTTCATTAACTGGTTCACGTGACTATGAGAGATGAGAGAAGATTTCTAATCTTTCAACCATGTCACATATCTATACATTTGCGTACATACATATCTGTGTGTCCACATATTCAATTATTGTGTATTTGTTTTGTTATTGTTAAGTCCCTAGGAAGTCCTACCTATTTATAGGCGAGAGTAGAGAGTCTTGGATAAGTAATTAGGAAAGTTCCTTCCATCAAGGTTATCTCCTAAGGAATTATACTATAATTAGACTTTCTTTCTATTGGCCGATAATTGTAATCAGAATCCAATCATATCCATAGGCTGAATAATCTAACATTCTCTCACTTAGCTTTGTAAGATATAAAGAGTTCAAAATTAAAAATAAATAAAAAATTTATTTAAAAATAATTTTATCTAATTGGATTCTAAATTTTAAAAATCATTTATACATGAAATTTTTAAAAAATAGATAGGTTAATATGTCTAATATAATAATACTACATTAAGTCTGACTAACAATGTGAGTCATAACGATTGTATGTAATTAATATTATACTTCCTTCTATGTATCACAATACTATTAGTCTTTCCTAATATAGCCCAAAATGACTCTTGTAATTTGTCTTGTCAAGATAATCTTATTATCACATTCAACCATAATATGTACATACATATGAACATTGTTAGGATCAAGAGCACTAAGAAGGGGAGGGATGAATTAGTGTAGCGGAAAACCTTCTACGATAAAAATCGCGTTCGTTCGATAAAAGTGATTTCGGTAGGAAAGCCGATTCGTAAATCACTTTAATTTTTGATTAAACGAGATGCAGCAAAGATACGAGTGCAGTTTGCAGTTATGGTTCAAATCAGATAGTAGGCGCAAACTGAAATATGATATTCGTACGAAAAAATTGATTTACGTCTAAATGCTGATTCGTAAATCACTTGATTAAGCGAGATGCAGTTAAAGCAAGGATATAAAGGCAGTTTGCAGTTATGATAGAAGTCAAAACGTAAACGCAAACTGAAATATGATGATCGTACGATAAAACTGATTTACGTCTAAACGCCGATTCGGAAAGTGCAAAGCTTGAAACCCGATCGTATATGCGCAGAAAGCAGTAAGCTTTTGAGGAGATTTACAGTAAGGATAAGATACTCAAAGTAAATGCAAACCGAGATTTAGAGTGGTTCGGTCAATCTTGACCTACTCCACTTTTGGCTTCCTTCACCGACGAGGTCACCAACGTCAACTAGAGGCCTTCCTTCAATAGGCGAAGGCCAACCACCCTTTTACAGTTTCACTCCTTTTGACGGGCTTAGGAGACAACCCTTACAGGATTTTCTCTCCTCTCTTTAAAGATCAGAACTTGGAAGAAAAGAGGGAGAAGAACTTTTGGCCTTTACAACAATTTTGAGCTCTAAGAATCATAGAATAAGATCAGGATTTCGGTGTGTGTATGTTTTCTTTCAGTGCTGAATGGGTGGGGTATTTATAGGCCCCAACCCAGTTTGAATTTGGAGCTCAAAACTGTCAATTCCCGGAATTCCGGGATCTGGCGGTTGCACCTCCTGACTGGAGTGGTTGCACCGCCTGGCAGAGCTCGAAGACTGAGCCTCTGGGCGGTGCCACCTCCTGTCAGGGGTGGTTGCACCTCCTGCCAGAGCTCGAAGACTGAGCTTAGGCGGTGCCACCTCCTGACTGAGGCGATTGCACCGCTCAGCCAGAGCTCGGAGATCGAGCCCAGGCGGTGCCACCATTGTCAAGGGCGATTGCACCTCCTGCCAGAGCTCAAAGATTGAGCTCAGGCGGTGCCACCGCCTGACTGAGGCGGTTGAACCACCTAGCATAAATCAGGGTCCGAATGGGTTGATCCATTCGGCCCAATTTGGGTTTTTTTAAGGGCCCAATTGCCTCAAGATTAAGTTAATGGGATCACCTCCCATTTCCAACTTAATCATTGTGCTAACTACGATTTTTCCTAAGATATTTACTGCAACTTGCTCCGGTGCGTCAATCGCTTCTTCCGGCGAGCTTCCGGCGAACTTCCGTCGATCATCCGATGAACCCTCGGTGATGCTCCTGCGGACTTTCGGCAAACTCCTGGACTTGCGATGATCCACTTGGCGAGTTCCGACGAGCTTCTTTGGCAAGCTCATGGACTTCTCGGATTTGTTGCCGCAGAACCTCCGACGACTGTCCGAACTTCCATCGAACTCTCAAACTCCCAACGTGATCATTGTCTTGACTCCGGCGCAACTCCTGTTGCATATCTTATTTTCATCGTAGTTAATCCTGCACACTTATCTCAACATATAGATTAGATAACAAATGACAATTGACTTCATCATCAAAATCCGAGATTCAACAATCTCCCCCTTTTTGATGATGACAATCAATTGATAATGAAGTTAACCTTAACTCCCCCTCTCTATATGCCATACTTGAGATAAGTCATTCTTGAATTCAAAACCTTTGAATTCAAGAGACATATTGATAAGTTAAAATCATTTAAACTTATCAATACTCCCATCATGATTCCCATCATGATGTTTCTCTCTGAAGATGATGTCAAGGCTTGACATTCATTTTCAAATTTTACAGGTTTGAATGATGGTAATAGTAGCAATTCATCATATTGTAAGATATCAACATGTAAAACTACGAAGTAAGATTTTGATATCATTACATGATACAAACAAGGCATAATACAAATTATAGCAATCATAGCATCAATTCATATATCTCTTGGTGATGCAAGCATGGCATTAATACTCATATATTTCTCCCCCTTTGTCATCAACAAAAAACATGGTAATTGTGATAGCAGGAGAACAATAAGCGAATTTTGAGCATAAATGTGATAGTTGTTCATGCCTTTACATGTTATTTTCCAAGCATATAAAGGAAAGCATGATACATAGATTGCTTTGAATATTTCTTCCTTTTTATTTGTTATAATCTTTTTGCATGAAGGAGGAAGGCTATTTGTGATTTTACTTTGAGTGAAGTTAAGATCGATGAGAGATTAAATCATGCTTCATTTTTATTTTACTTTATTCGGACACATCAACATTCCTAATTCTCTTCTTATGAAATCAAATTATTCTTCATTTAGAGGTTTTGTAAAAATATCAGCTAGTTGATGTTTAGTATCAATGAACTCTATGATTACATTATGATTAGTAACATGATCTCGTATAAAGTGATGTCTAATATCAATATGTTTTGTTCTTGAGTGTTGTATAGGATTCTTCGTTAAGCATATTGCACTTGTGTTATCACATTTAATGAGAATATTTTTAAGATGAATTTTATAATCTTCTAAGGCGTTTTTCATCCATATAACTTGTGCACAACATGCACTTGCTGCAATATATTCAACTTCGGTTGTTGATAGTGCAATCGAGTTTTGTTTCTTAGATGACTAGGAAACAAGGGCATGTCCTAAAAATTGACATGTTCTTGATGTGCCTTTTCTATCTAGTTTACAGCCAGCAAAGTCCACATTAGCATAAGCAATTAACTCAAGATTCTTTGATTTTGGGTACCATAATCCTAGATTTGTGGTACCATTAAGATATCTAAGTATTCTTTTAACTGCTTTGAGATGAGATATCTTAGGGTTTGATTGAAATCTAGCACAAAGTCCTACACTGAACATGATATCTGGTCTAGTTGTAGTGAGGTAAAGTAAACTTCCTATCATGCCCCTATAAGTTTTTTGATCGAAGCTTTCTCCACTTTCATCGATTTCTGACTTAGTGGAGGTGCTCATAGGAGTGTTAATAGCTTTTGAGTTATTCATATTAAACTTTTTTAGCAAATTCATAGCATATTTAGTTTGACTAATAAAGATGTCATTGCTTAGTTGTTTGATTTGTAAGCCTAAGAAGAATGTTAATTCTCCCATTAAACTCATTTCAAATTCAAGACTCATAGTTTTAGCAAAAGATTCACAAAGAGATTCATTAGTAGAACCAAAGATAATATCATCAACATAAATCTGAACAATGAGAAAATCATTTTCAAAATTCTTGATGAACAATGTAGTATCAACCTTGCCTTTTGTGAAATTATTTTCGATAAGAAAAGAACTAAGTCTCTCATACCAAGCCCTCGGAGCTTGTTTTAAACCATAGAGAGCTTTAGTTAATCTAAACACATGATTAGGGAGGCTATTATTTTCAAATCCAGGAGGTTGTTCAACATAGACTTCTTCGGAAATAAAACCATTAAGAAAAGTGCTTTTAACATCCATTTGAAACAACTTAAAATTATTACTACTAGCGTAGGCAAGGAGCATCCTTATGGCTTCTAATCGAGCCACAGGAGCAAAGGTTTCTTCGTAATCGATACCTTCTTCTTGGTTGAAACCTTTGGCTACTAATCTAGCCTTGTTTCTAACCATGATACCATATTCATCTTGCTTGTTTCTAAAAACCTATTTAGTACCAATAACTAAATGATCATTTGGCCTAGGAACAAGCTTCCACACCTCATTTCTCTCAAATTGATTTAATTCATCTTGCATTGCGATAATCTATGAATCATCTTTCATGGCTTCGTCAACACATTTGGGTTCAATTTGGGAGAGAAAAGCAGTGTTGGAACAAAAATTTTTAAGAGAAGAACGTGTTTGAACCCCCTTTGATGTGTCTCCTAAGATTAGCTCCTTAGGATGAGCATCTACATACTTCCAATCCTTGGGTAAGGATATTTCGGAAGTGGATGCATTCAAGTTGCTAGTTGGAGACGGGGTTTCATTTAAATTCAAGGAATCAAAATTAACATCATCATCAAAATCATTTTTCCTGATTTCAGAAATCTCATTAAAGACAACATGAATGGATTCTTCAATAATTAAAGTTCTTTAATTGAAGATACGGAAAGCTTTAGAAACCGAAGAATAACCAAGAAAGATTCCTTCATCGGATTTAGCATCAAATTTTCCTAAGTTATCTTTTTCATTCAAGATAAAACACTTACACCCAAAGACTTTAAAATATGAAACATTGGGTTTTTTGTTGTTCCATAACTCATAATTCAAAATATAGCATACAGTATTTATGGCTTTGGCCCAAAAATATTTGGGTAGGCTATGTTCATTCAACATGGTTCTTGCCATTTCTTGTAAATTTCAATTTTTTCTTTCTACTACATTTTGTTGAGGATTTCTAGGAGTAGAGAAATTATGGGTGTATCCATTGAGTTCACAAAATTCTTGGAAATCATGGTTTTTAAATTCACCACCGTGATCACTTCTAATTGACGAAATCATAGAACCCTTCCCATTCTGAACAAGTTTACAAAACATGGTAAAATATCTAAAGCATTCAATTTTTTGTTTTAAGAAGTAAGTCCATGTGTATCTGCTATAGTCATCCACAATGACGAAGGCATATTTGCTACCTCCTAGGCTTGATGTAGAGATTGGTCCGAACAAGTCCATATGGATCAATTTGTAATGGCCTAAAGGTGCTTATTTGATTCTTAGATTTGAAACTGTCCTTAATTTGTTTACCTAATTGGTAAGCATCACATACATTATCTTTGATGAACTTGATATGAGAAATTCCTCTTACAAGTTCTTTAGATGATATTTGAGTGATTAGTTTCATGCTAGCATGACATAATCTTCTATGCCATAGCCAAGCATCCTCATTCAAAATCGAAAAACACATTTCATTACACAAATCATTGATGTCAATAGTGTATACATTATTTTGTTTTAATGCAATCATAGACGTGTTTTGTGTGGTTTTTCAATGATGCAAGCATTAGATTCGAATCTGACAATATATCCTTTATCACATAATTGACTAATGCTCAAGATGTTATGTTTTAAACCATCAACTAACAAAACATCTTCGATAAAGAAGTTGGATTTGTTACCTATGGTTCCTTTGCCAATGATTTTACCCTTGTTGTTGTCTCCGAAGGTGACATAGCCTTCGTCTATGCTAGTGAGCTTAGAGAATTGAGATGGATCTCCGATCATATGCCTTGAGCATCCACTATCAAGGTACCATCTCTTGCTCCTAGCTTGCGATGGTATAGGTTTCTACAAGAAAGGATGATTTTTAGGTACCCATTTCCTTTTGGGTGCCTCAAAAATAGATCTACATTGTTTATCATGTTGCATAGAATTTATCATGGTTCCTTTGGGAACCCAAATTAATTTGTTTAGACTAATTTTCTTGAATGGACAATAATGCGTTTTGTGTCCAAGTTTGCACAAAAAGTTGGATTTGCTTTGGTGTCGAACATGTAAGATGGGGCCTTTTATGAAGGTGGTTGGATTTTGGTGAGGACTTCTCACAAATCCGATTCCACTTCTTTTGGGAATATGACCCTTGTTTGCAAGGATCATGTTCAAGGACTTGCTACCAACCTCAAATTTCTTCAAGGTGTCCTTAAGTAGCAAGTTTTCCTTTTGGAGAGTTTCTAGATCATGGCATTTTATGCATGAACCTAAACTATCATGATATTCAGTTTTTAACTTATCGAAATTACAAGTAAGACTATCATGCTCCTTTTTTAGCAATTTGTATTTTCTACTAATAATCTTGCATTCATCAAATAAGTCATGGAAGGCATTTAATAATTCATCAAATGATAAATCTGCATCTATTAAATTCATTACCTCCTCTCTGATGGCCATTAAGGCATAATGAGCAACTTGCTCGGTGTTGGACTCCTCTTCTTCGGACGCGCTCGAGTCATCCCATGTTGCTTTGAGCGCCTTCTTTTTTGATGTTCTCTTTTTGACTTGGGGACAATCACTCTTATAGTGTCCCGACTTTTTGCACTCATAGCAAATAACTTGGTCATTCTTGGGTTCAAGTTTATTTTTTGTGTCATTCTTAAACTTGTTTCTTTTAATAAATTTTTTAAATTTTCTTGTTAGAAGTGCCAAGTCATCGTCACAGTCCTCATCACTTGAGTTTTCTCTCAAGTGGTCTTCTGAAGTTCTAAGTGCCATATCCTTCCTGTTCTTTGGAAGGATGTCTTCTTGCTCTTTATGAGCTTTGCAAGTCATCTCGTAGGTCATTAATGACCCGATTAGTTCTTCAAGAGGGAAGTTGTTTAGATCTTTTGCCTCTTGAATAGCAGTGAGTTTAGGTTCCCAACTCTTAGGAAGGGATCTTAGAATCTTATTTACGAGCTCAAAATCCGAAAAACTTTTTCCGAGTCCTTTTAGACCGTTGACGACATCCGTGAAACGGGTAAACATGTTGCCAATAGTCTCACTCAGTTTCATCCGGAAAAGTTCGAAAGAATGTGACAAAAGATTAATTTTTGACTCTTTCACTCTACTTGTGCTTTCGTGAGTCACTTCGAGTGTGTGCCAAATATCAAATGTGGTTTCATAAACCGAAAAACGGTTGAACTCATTTTTATCAAGCGCACAAAATAAGGCATTCATAGCCTTTGCATTAAGAGCGAAAGCCTTCTTCTCCAATTCATTCTAATCGATCATTAGAAGAGAAGACTTCGAAAATCCATTTTCGACAGGATTCCAAAGTTCAAAATCCATAGAAATAAGAAAGATCCTCATTCGGGTCTTCCAAAAGGTGTAGTCCGTCCCATTAAACATGGGTGGACATGTAATAGAATGGCCCTCTTGGTTTCCGACGTATGCCATCTCTCTTGGGTTTTAGTCTGTTTGAGAGTTAACCCTGCTCTGATACCAATTGTTAGGATCAAGAGCACTAAGAGGGGGGGGGGGGGGGGTTGAATTAGTGCAGCGGAAAACCTTCTACGACAAAAATCGCGTTCGTTCGATAAAAGTGATTTCGGTAGGAAAGCCGATTCGTAAATCACTTTAACTTTTGATTAAGCGAGATGCAGCAAAGATATGAGTGCAGTTTGCAGTTATGGTTCAAATCAGATAGTAGGCGCAAACTGAAATATGATATTCGTACGAAAAAACTGATTTACGTCTAAATGCTGATTCGTAAATCACTTGATTAAGCGAGATGCAGTTAAAGCAAGGATATAAAGGCAGTTTGCAGTTATGATAGAAGTCAAAACGTAAACGCAAACTGAAATATGATGATCGTACGATAAAACTGATTTACGTCTAAACGCCGATTCAGAAAGTGCAAAGCTTGAAACCCGATCGTATATGCGCAGAAAGCAGTAAGCTTTTAAGGAGATTTGCAGTAAGGATAAGATGCTCAAAGTAAATGCAAACCGAGATTTAGAGTGGTTCGGTCAATCTTGACCTACTCCACTTTTGGCTTCCTCCACCGACGAGGTCACCGACGTCAACTAGAGGCCTTCCTTCAATAGGCGAAGGCCAACCACCCTTTTACAGTTTCACTCCTTTTGACGGGCTTATGAGACAACCCTTACAGAATTTTCTCTCCTCTCTTTAAAGATCAGAACTTGGAAGAAAAGAGGGAGAAGAACTTTTGGCCTTTACAACAATTTTGAGCTCTAAGAATCACAGAATAAGATCAGGATTTCGGTGTGTGTATGTTTTCTTTCAGTGCTGAATGGGTGGGGTATTTATAGGCCCCAACCCAGTTTGAATTTGGAGCTCAAAACTGTCAATTCCTGGAATTCCGGGATTTGGCGGTTGCACCTCCTGACTGGAGCGGTTGCACCGCTTGGCAGAGCTCGAAGACTGAGCCTCTAGGCGATGCCACCTCCTGTCAGGGGCGGTTGCACCTCCTGCCAGAGCTCGAAGACCGAGCTTAGGCGGTGCCACCTCTTGACTGAGGCGGTTGCACCGCTTAGCCAGAGCTCGGAGACCGAGCCCAGGCGGTGCCACCTCTGTCAGGGGCGGTTGCACCTCCTGCCAAAGCTCGAAGACTGAGGCGGTTGAACCGCCTAGTAGAAATCAGGGTCCGAATGGGTTGATCCATTCGGCCCACTTTGGGTTTTTTCAAGGGCCCAATTGCCCAAGATTAAGTTAATGGGATCACCTCCCATTTCCAACTTAATCATTATGCTAACTACGATTTTTCCTAAGATATTTACTACAACTTGCTCCGGTGCGTCAATCGCTTCTTCCGGCGAGCTTCCGGCGAACTTTCGTCGATCATCCGATGAACCCTCGGTGATGCTCCTGCGGACTTCCGGCAAACTCCTGGACTTGCGACGATCCACTTGGCGAGTTCCGACGAGCTTCTTTGGCAAGCTCATGGACTTCTCGGATTTGTTCCCGTAGAACCTCCGACGACTGTCCGAACTTCCGTCGAACTCTCGAACTCCCAACGTGATCATTGTCTTGACTCCGGCGCAACTCCTGTTGCATATCTTATTTTCATCATAGTTAATCCTGCACACTTATCTCAACATATAGATTAGATAACAAATGACAATTGACTTCATCATCAAAATCCGAGATTCAACAAACACGATAACATAAACAAATAACTTGAAGTACATAAGAAAGAATATCAATTATAATGTTTACTCAAATATGCATCACTATATCTTTTATGGGTTACACATAAACCCAATTGTTCTTTCAAACACTTTAGGCTATAAGTTTTAAGTGTATAAATCAGCAATCAGTATAGTGGAACTCAAGTTATTAATTGATATTAGTTGTTTTTGGACTCTTTTTATCTAATTATCAAATAGTTTCTGTAATAGTACTTATCATTCTCAGAGAAAAAAATTATTATGATATATCACAAAGTATCTTCAACAACTTGACAATTGAGTTTGACCATACCAAGTACTAAGATAAAATTTTGCAATCATAAAACTTGATCAGTCATCTTAAAGCTTGTTAGAAAATTAGCTTCTATTATTAATAATATAATAAGGTATTACTTTATATTTTTCCCTATAAATTGCCCCTCTAATTGATATAGATATAAATCACAAAGTAGACTTCCTATTATCAAGGCAGATTACAGAATCAACATTTGAAAAATACCATCATTTCAAGTTGATCTAATTTTATATATGTTAGCATATAATCATTCTTCTCTTTCATATGTCTTATTACTTTTTTTTAATATTTTAGTGCTTTTATTCCTGGGTAACTCTAGTGTTTACTTAGTATTTTAATTATAAAACTAATATATGATCTGACATAAGCTTTTAGTTCTTTACAAAGTCATTTTTAAAAACACTTGTTTTAATTTAAACTTTTCCTTTTATCATTTATTGAATAAAGCTGTATACTAAACTCTTCAAGACTCGATGAATATATATTTTCTAAGATAATCCTAGCAATCATTGAGATCTATCTCTGAATATCTCAATGTTAATAACATAATATGTCTCATTTATGTCAACCATCTTAAAATTCTTAGTGAGAAATTTTTTGGTTCAGTATAATAAGTCAAGATCACTACTAGCAAATAAAATATTATCCATATATAAACTAATATAATAAACTTGTTTCCATTGATCTTCAAATATAAATACTGATCAATAGAATTTTTCTTATATTTGAAGGAACTAATGATATAAAAAAAACTTCTTATACTATTATCTAGAAGCTTATTTAATATCATAAATAAATTTCTTAAATTTATAAACCAAAATTTTATATTTCTTTTATTTTCTCTATAAATTATTTAAGTTAATACATATAAATCTAAATCCCTAATTAGAAAACTTATTTTCACATCCTTATGATGTAACTCATAATCATAATGAGTCACTAATGTCATGATGATTCTTAATGAGTTTATTTAAAAAAATAAAAAAATCTCATTATGATCGATGCATTCTTTATAAGTAAAATCTTTGGTCATTTGGTATAACTTTATATCATTGGTATATACATTGAGTTATATTTATATAACATACTCTTTATAATTATTGGATAATTTGATATTAGTCTATTGATTTTAACTATTCTTTTATTATATCGTATTACTTTTCAGAATTATTATATTATGAAAACAATAAAGGATCCTTTTGATTCCTATATATTCTTATAGATATACCACATAATAATCAGAGATGACATGTCTCCTTTTTTTTTTTTTGAGATATTCTCAAAATTATCGATTAAGGTTATGCATGAGTTTACTAATATTATTTTATTATTCACTATCATCAAATCATTTAATAATTTAGTAACTATATCTAAAATGATAAAGTAGTATCAACCTGTATCTCCTTAATGTCAAGATGAAATTTTAAGATTTTTACTCCCATTGATTTGCTATTTTCTAGAAATCTTATATTATTATTTACAACTATCCTCATATTATGATGATAGAACCCTAAGGTTTTATCGTAAAAGAAATGGAAGAAATGAAAGAAAAGGGGATGATCACTTCGAGGGGATCGGCCTCCTTGATCGCTTCGAGGGGATCAGCCTCCTTGATCACTTCGAGGGGATCGACCTCCTAGGGTTTGTCCACATATTGGAATAATATTTCATTCATTGATTGGTTCATTGATTGATTGATTTAAAGAAAGGGTTACATCACTATTTATAGAGTTCCACTAGGATTTCGACTCTTAATAATAAATAAATATTAAATAAACCTTTACCTGACTCTAACTGAACTAAACAGACTCAATAAACAACTAGACTAAACAGACTCAATAAACTTTATTCAAAAGCTCAGAAAAAGGGTTTTAACAATTCCTTCATCTTCAAATCAGCCTTGTTCTCAAGGCCGAGCAGCATCAAACTTGGGGAGCTTCTCTTTCAGCACTTCAGTCATAAGCTATCTATAACGCATCACAACCCGTTGATCAAGTAAGTATGGTCTCCACTTTTTGCTAGTGTAAGAAATAGATCTGTCTTTCAGTGTACTAATCATTGCAAGAAACTCATGACCCTATATAATCAATTTTATCTTTGAGCATTTGCTATCATAAGTTAAAATCCATCGATCAACGATCTTTACTTCGAATCTGTCATAACCTTCAATATGGTGGGCCAATTGGTCAATAGTCTCATTGTCCATAAAATTGTTCGTGCTACTAGTATCAATCAAAACTATAACATGCTGATGTTCTAGAGTTCCGTTAACTTTCATAGTTTGCAGGTTAGAGTAACCGATTAATGCATGCATTATATATATGGTAGGTCCAACATCTTCATTAGAATCTATACCTTCATGATCGGAATCCACATTCTTAGCTTTCGGTTCCTCTCCAATTGGCTCAATCATTAGAAGTTGCCTTTGTTTACATCGGTGCTCCATACTCTACTTTTCATCATAGTACAAATCCTTCGCTAATCTTTCTTTGAGTTATTCTCAGGTTAGTCTGCGAGTGATAGGATTTTGATTGGGAGTAGATAGGGTGGGCTGCTTGCTGCTCACCTATTTATTGACACCTCTATTTCGATGGTATTCCATACTGATTTTTTTCTCATGCAGGCGTGCAAATGAAATCATAGCTATCATGGTACGGGGTTGACGAGCCTTAACTTCACATCGAATCTCTGGATTAAGCCCTTTAATAAATGTACCCAAAAGTTATCATTCCAACCAATCTCTAGCTTGATTTGACAATATTTCAAACCTGCTTTGATATTCTAACACTATAGAAGTCTGACGAATTTTGATGAGCTGTCCATCAACATTCTCATATTCTGATGTGCCGAAGCGAACAAGAAGCCCGCTTTTGAACCGTTCCTATGAAGGAACTCCATGAAAAGTTTCATACCAATCGTACCATTGTATTGCATCTCCATCGAGCTGGATTGAAGCCACTTATACATAGGATTCTTCTAGGGTTTTGTGTAAAAAAAAAAAATTTTCGCCCAAGAGATCCTACTGGTCGGATCCCCATCTTCCCATCTCGGAAATTTCACCTTCATGTGTAAGTAGTTTGTGTCATAGTCTTGGGGCCCTTTTCTTGTATTTTCATATCTATGCAACGTATAACTTGAGCTCCCATCCTGTTTAAACCCACTGAAGTGCTCCAACAAGCTCTTTTTGAAATCATGAAGGGTTTCTGTTAGGATCGGAGTGGTACTAAGAGGGGGGGGGGGTTTGAATTAGTGTAGCGAATTAAAACTTATAAGTTTGAAAATGATTTCGTAAATGCGTAGAGATTTCGATTCGACAAAGAATGACTTGGTAAAAGTAGCTCGAGTAAAGTAAGGAGATGAAAACCAAAAGCTTGCTGCTATATAAATAACGGTTTCAGAAAGATAAACACTCACACATTCAAGGAACACACCAATTTAAAGTGGTTCGGTCAAATGACCTACATCTACTTGTGAAGCCTTCTTCGATGAGGCTCCCAACTTCCACTAGCAAATCACTTTGAAGGGGAAGGACAAATACCCCTCTTACAACCTTTTACAAGTGGTTCACACTCCTACAGATTTTCAAAGAGAAAGAGGGAGGTGAACACTTAAGCTATTGAAAACAAGACTTGCTAAAGACTTTGCTAAGGCTTTATCTCAATCTCTAACTTCTCAAAGGTTATATTTTCTACTGAGAATTGAGGGGTATTTATATACCCCAAGAGGATTCAAATTTGGGCTCCAAATTTTGAATTCCTCTTAGATTCCTGGAGCTGGCGGTGCCACCGCCTGTCAATGTCATATTGACCGTTTATTGGCGGTGCCACCGCCCGATCCTTTGGGTTCTGGGCGGTGCCACTGTCTAGTCTGGCGGTGCTACCACCTAGACTATTTCAGCTCACTAGTTGGGCTCCAAACTAGTCCAAACTCGGCCCAAACTAGTCCAAACTCGGCCCAATGGGCCCCTTACCGGGTTATAGGATTAACCTTTAATCCTAACCCTAATTACATGTAAACTACAAAATTAAGATATAGTCCTAAGCAAGTTTTTAACTGGCAACGTCGAGTTTCCTTCCGGCGGACTTCCGATATGCCCTCGGATTTCTTCCGACGGACTCCCAATAGGCTCCCGGTCTTGTGGTGAGTTTCAGCGAGTCTTTGGCAAGTAGCCGAACCTTCTCGGTGATCTCCGCGAACCTTCGACGATCTCTCCGGCGAACTTATGAAAACTTCGGCAAGTCCTTGATTTCTTCTCGGTTGGTTCCGGCAGCACTTCCGATGAATCTTCGGACTCTCGGCTGACTCTTGAACACCCATCGAACTTGACTCCGGTAGACTTGCTTTATGTCTTCAAGCTATCATAGTTAATCATGCACACTTAACTCAATAATATGGATTAGATCAATTAAACCATCAATTGATTTCATCATCAAAATTTGAGATTCAACAGTTTCTTGTAGTCGATTCTCAATTCTACTTTCCAACACTTTCATTAGCCAATTCTCAATTCTGGTTTCCAATGCTTCCATTTGTGCGTTCACTGAGTTATCGGCAGCCATTACATATGACTGCAAATCTGTAATCGCAACTCCTATTTTTGATGTTGGTCAAAGGTATCAGCACTATCAATGAGAAGTTGCCGAGGAGGTGGACGCCGAGGGCAGTGCTGCGGTCGCTGCGTTGGAGGAAGAGTTGCTACCCTATTTCTATCGCTGCGTGGGGTGAGAGTGCCGAGGCTGGAAGGTGATTGCGTCGATGTGGCTGCAGCTGTTGCGACCCAACAGGCGATCGTCGAGCAGCGGGTTTGAGGCTGCGGTGATGGCAACCTGCGGTTGCGGCAGAAGATGCTAAGGGGGAGGCAGCGTTGAAGCGATTGGGGTTGAGAAGAGGAATCGGTGGTGCGTGCGCTGCTGGGGTTGAGGTAGGGCAGCATACTTGCTGCGGTTGCTGTGTGCGCTGCTGGAGGGTGGCTGCTGCAAAACGAGGGGTTGGTCGTTGGCCAAGAGCAGCGGCGATAGTGGTTACTGGTCGGGAATTGCGGTGATCGGTGGCTGCGGCAGAAAATGCAAAGTAGCTCTGTTATGGTCGTCGCGAGGAGGGGAGATTGAGCGACTGCGGCTGCGACGGTTGTGACCCAAGGGAAGGCAGCGACGGTGGTGCGGTTGGGGGCAGCGCCACCAAGGGCTCGCCGTTGCGGTGGCTGCTGTTAGGATTGGAGCGACACTAAGAGGGGGGGGTGAATTAGTGCAGCAGTAAAGTGTGATCAACTTTTTACGATTTAAACACTTTCGAAAACTTCGTACGATAAAAGTAACGTTTTCGTTTGAAACCATTTCGATTGCGTTTTAACTTGAAGAGATAAGTAAGACGGAGACAAAGAAGTAGAATATTAAAGTGCAAATGGTTTGCAGTAATGTAATTGACAATAAGTAAATGCAAACCAGAAATCACGCCGATTTTACAGTGGTTCGGTCAAATGACCTACATCCACTTGCGAGGCCCCTCTTCGATGAGGCTCCCACCTTCCACTAGCAAATCTCTTGAAATGGAAGGGCAAATTCCCCTATTACAACCTTTTACAAGCGGTTCACTCTCTTACAGATTTTTAGCAAGAAAGAAGGAGGTGAACACTAGCAAATTGAAAACAAGACTAGCAAAGACTTTTCTAAGACCTTTCTCTCAACAATTGCTGCTCAAAAAATTGTATTCTCAACTGAGACTTGAGGGGTATTTATAGGCCTTAAGAGAATTCAAATTTGGGCTCCAAAAATTTGAATTCTCTTATGTTCCCTATGCTGGCGGTGCCACCGCCCAGCCAAGCGGTGCCACCGCCCAGCCCAGGAGGTGTCACCGCCCAGCCTAGGCGGTGCCACCGCCTAGGCCAATTCAGCTCACTGGTTGGGTTCCAAACTTGGCCCAAACCAGTCCGAACTCGGGCCCAATTGGCCCCTACTTGGGTTATAGGATTAACACCTAATCCTAACCCTAATTAACGTGCTAACTACGAATTTAAAGACATTTTCTAAGCTATTACAAAGTCCGTAAGTCAAGACTTCTTCCAGCGAGCTTCCGGCGAACTTCCGACGGTCTTCCGATAAACTCTCAGAAACCATTCTGCGGACTCCCGACAAGCTCCTAGACTTCACGATTTGATCTTGGCGAGTTCCAACGAGCTTCTTCGGCAAGCTCCGATCTTTCTCGGCGAGCTCCGCGAACTTCCAACGAACCTTCCGCCGAGCTTCCGAAAAACCCTTCGACAAGCTCCCTACTCATTCTCGGCTAGTTTCGGCAGTATTCCCGACGAACCTTCGGACTTCCGTCGAACTCTCGAACTCCCAACGAATCCTTCGCGCTTGACTCCGGCACTTTTTTTTCGCTTTATGTCTTCATCGTTATCATAGTTAATCCTGCACACACAAACCAAAACTCAACTCCGATCTAGACAATTATTACAACGCGAATTGACATTCTGTTGCCCGGCACGTCATTGGTTGGTGCTTCGTCCGATTCTTCGGTGCATCGTCCTCTCTTGCGGCTTGTTGCCCAATCAGTGGTTGACCTCCGCAACCCCGATATCCTTGGCGCAATTTCGCTCTCTTTGGCCCGATGCCCGACGTCCGAAGCATTCAGCCATCCAATATCCTGACGTGATCTCTTCCGGCGCAACGTCAATTCCTCCTGCCTTAATTGTCTAATCCTGATCGAGTAGACCTGCATAACTCAAAATGCAGTTAAACATAAACATAATTTTCAATTGGTTTCATCATCAAAATATGAGATTCAACAATCTCCCCCGTTTTGATGATGACAACCAATTGATGACGGAGTTAAACTTGACTCTCGGAGTTTAAACAAACTTCTCCTATCAATATGCCATATTGATAGAACCTTGAATTCAAACTGAATTCAAGTCATTGCAATATTCATTATGAATACTTGCAACACGTCATTATGAACTCATGCATAGACTTATGCATATCATGTCATCAATATACTTCTCCCCCTTTGTCATCAACAAAAAGGAGAAGTACAACTATTCTTTGTGTTTGTAATATAAAGTTCCATACATTGCATGAAAAACATAGTATCAAATTTTATCATCATGCAATCTAGCAATTAAAGATGTGTAAGTTTAGCATGTTTGCTTTTCTTGAGATAACAACTAATTGCTTCTCTTTAGACTACAAGCTAGCAATTTTCATGATATGCAAGTTGCAAGCTAGCAAATTTTTTGCTTCCTTTGCAATGTTTGAGCTAGCAATTTTGCTTCCATAACAAGTTAGCATGTTTTGTATTTTGAGATAGGCAAGATAGCACATTTGCTTCTTTTGAGATAGCAACTCTTTTGAGATAGTGATCTTAGTAAATTTTACATTATGCAAGGTAGCAATTTTTGTGATGTTCAAGATAGTAAGTTCTTTCTTCTCTTTTGAGAAGTGCTATTTTTCACTTCCTTTACAAAGTGCAAGCTAGCAAAGTGTTTGAAAAAGTGAGCAAGTTTTGCAACATACAAGCTAGCAAAAATGCCAAACTAGCAAGAGATAATGTTTTACATGAGGCAAGCAAACAATTTGGCAAATGTTACATTTGCATCTTCTCTTTTGAGAAGTGCAATTTTTGCTTTCATCTTGAATTGTGCAAGCTAGTTAGTTTGCCTCTTTTCATGATGTCCACGCTAAAAATTCTTGCTCCCACTTTGTCATTGTCAAAAAGAAGGGAAGAGCCTTATATCAAATTTCATATTATGACAAAGGTAAGTATCATTCTTATTTGTGCATCATTATATATTCAAATTAAAACATACACAATTTCAATAACCTTATTTTTCATGCATGATACCGAAAAATAAATCAATCATCATTAATAAGCATATCATACATGATACTCAAACATTAAAATTTTCAAGCATTTATCAACATGTTGATCATGATACCAAACATTCATCATTTAAAGCATTCATGATACACATCATATGTAATAAATACATCATGTACATCATTATCATAAGTATTGCATACATCATTTTAACTTTATGAATATTTCATCATTACATGCATCATACCAAAACATTTCAAGCCATGCAAGCCATAAATACAAAGAAATCATGTCATAAAGGATAAAATCATTTGAATACCAAAAGACATGATTCATATAGTAAATATCTTCTTTAAATAAAATATCAAGAAAAATCATAGGAGTACAAAGAAGAGATCTTGGTTTAAAAGAAAAATCAAGTAATAACTCCAAGAACTCACAAGGAAAAATCATGATTCATTTAGAAAATCTCCTCTCAAGAGAATATCAAGTAAAATCGTAGAAGATAGATTAATGAGAAATTTTGATTTATAATAAAATCTCATGTATCGAATGTCGAGAAATCAAAATGATGATTTATATAAAAAAAATATCACAAGTTATATTCAAGAGAAAAATCATCATTCATTTTCAACTTATTCAATTTATCACATCAATATTTCTTAGATATGCATGATACCAAAACATGGTTTTAAATCTTTAACATATAACATGCATAAATTTAAAGGAGAAGGGAAGAATTCAAATGTATAAAGATTTCAACCATCTCATAAACAAATGTAAGACCAAGTCATGAATCCAAAATTCCATGAATCAAAATGATCATCAAAGGTAATCTCATGTTATTCCAAGAAATCAATATCATGATTTTGATAAAACTCATTTCAAATTTAAATAATCAAAATCATCAAAATATCAACATTACTTTCAAGAGATTCAAAATGGTATACATAGATTTATCATAATAAACATCAAAATCAATAGGATAGAGAAAAATAATTTTTCAAGGAAAAAATATTTTCCTCTTTTTAGTTGTTTCAATTCATATGATTTTATTTCACTTATACCAAATAAAAACATGTATAATGTTTAAAACCGAAAGTGTAAGCTTTATTACAACAAAGATTAATAAGCCACTTTCATTATGGTAAAAATCAATAATCCATAAATCACAAGATTCATATGCATAATTTTGAAATTTATTAAGCATGATCATTATGCATGACACTAAAACATGGTTTCAAAATGTTTAATATTTTCATTACATCATTATGCAATGGTTTCATTGAACATAATTTTGAATGATTCTTATAGATAACTAAAACTTCTTTAGTTTTAATTTATGTGATTGACTTTATATTAGCATGCTCAAGTTTTGTTCTTATGTCAAAAACATACATCATGTTTGAAAACCAAAGACAAGGTTTAAAAAAAATATAATCAAGCCTTCCATATAAAAACCATGCATCATCATTGAAAGTTAATATGGAAATCATCAAAATACACATTCTTGCTTCTCAAGCACATATATATGATTATTTAAATCTAACATTTTATTCTATTAACATAAAACATACAATTTTCAAGAAAAATAATTATTCAAAAGAAAAGAGAAAATGCATCATGGAAAACATCAAGTAATTTCAAAATAATTCAAGAGAGTTGAGTTATTTACCTTGTAGTCGAAGCCCGTCAAAGCCCAATTCGCCGTTTCACCTTTGGAAGTTCTTGATTCATCCTTGGTTGCCTTCCTCTTCTTTGGCCTCCTCCGTTCAAGTTCATTATTTATTTTAGATTTTTGTTTAATAAACTTATTAAGATTTAGTATTCGAAATTCAAGTTCATCATTGTCCTCATCACTTGAGTCATTGCTCAAGTGGTATCCATTTGTCCGGAGTTCCAAATCCTTCATATTCTTTGGAAGGTGGTTCAAGTGTTCATTGTGTTCATCATGTGCATTGCACACCATTTCATATGTCATCAATGAGCCGATAAGTTCTTCAAGTGGAAAAATATTTAAATCTTTTGTTTCTTGTATTACCGTTACTTTTGATTCCCAAGCTTTAGAAAGTGATCATAAAACTTTACTAACAAGTTCAAAATTCGAGAAACATTTGCCAAGAGCTTGTAAACCATTGACGACATCCGTAAAACGGGTGTACATGTCAATAATGGTTTCGCTCGGCTTCATTCGAAAAAGCTCGAAATCATGCATTAAAATGTTAACTTTAGAGTCTTTGACTCTACTAGTTCCCTCGTGCGTGATTTCAAGTGTACGTCAAATATCAAAAGCCGTTTCGCACATAGAAATCCGATTGAACTCATTTTTGTCCAAAGCGCAAAATAAGGCATTCATAGCCTTTGCGTTTAAAGAAAAATACTTCTTCTCCAAATCCGACCATTCGTTCATCGGTTTAGAGGGAAGTTGAAAACCGTTTTCAACGATATTCCACAAATCCAAATTCATAGAAATCAAGAAAACTCTCATTCGAGTTTTCCAATAAGTGTAGTCCAATCCGTTAAACAACGGTGGACGAAAAACCGATAAGCCCTCTTGAAAGCCATGAAGAGCCATTTCTCTCGGGTGTAAATCCGAAATGAGAAATATCGGGCTCTGATACCAATTGTTAGGATCGGAGCGGCACTAAGAGTGGGGGGTGAATTAGTGCAGCGGTAAAGTGTGATCAACTTTTTACGATTTAAACACTTTCGAAAACTTCGTACTATAAAAGTAACGTTTTCGTTTGAAACCATTTCGATTGCGTTTTAACTTAAAGAGATAAGTAAGACGGAGACAAAAAAGTAGAACATTAAAGTGCAAATGGTTTGCAGTAATGTAATTGAAAATAAGTAAATGCAAACCAGAAATCATGCCGATTTTACAGTGGTTCGGTCAAATGACCTACATCCACTTGCGAGGTCCCTCTTCGATGAGGCTCCCACCTTCCACTAGCAAATCTCTTGAAATGGAAGGGCAAATACCCCTCTTACAACCTTTTACAAGTGGTTCACTCTCTTATAGATTTTTAGCAAGAAAGGAGGTGAACACTAGCAAATTGAAAACAAGACAAGCAAAGACTTTTCTAAGACCTTTCTCTCAAACAATTGCTGCTCAAAAAGTTGTATTCTCAACTGAAACTTGAGGGGTATTTATAGGCCTCCGGAGGATTCAAATTTGGGCTCCAAAAAATTGAATTCTCTTATGTTGTAACATCCCTCGTTTCCGAATGTTCGTATAAATTTCTAGTGATAATGTAAGCATCTATTTTAAATTGACAAAAGAAATAGAGTATGAATTAGAGGTAACTTATTTTTAAGATTTGGGAGATTTGTTCAAAAAATAATCTGAGGACCTATATGTAAACCCTGAGGACCTAATCATGAATATAATAAAAACAAGGACTAAACTGCAAAATGCACAAAATAACAAATCCCACCGCCTAAGCCTCTCTGCCTTAGTTCTTAAGGAACCAGAGAAGGCAGCTGCTGTGTGGAAGAACAGAGAAAGAAAGAAAGAAGAAGAAGAAGAAGAAGAAGAAGAAGAAGAAAAAAAAAAATTGGGGTTTTAAGGGTTCTTGCTTTAATCTTTTCACTCCGGGTCAAAATTCTCAAAGGCAAGTGTTCTAACCCCATCCTATAGAATTTTTAGTCTCTGTTTTTATTTTGATTCAAAATAAATTGAAGGATTTCTATTTAGAAACTGATATGTCTCTCTTTGGACATAGAACCATGGATTCTGAAGTTTTTTTGGTAAACTGACCCCTATACACTGTTTCAGCTATAAGTTTTTGTACAAAATGTGAATTCGGGCAGGAACTATTTTGTTTGAAATTAGACTCTTATATATTCCTTTTGACACTGATTTTGTAGATTTTGGACACCGAATACTTACCCAAAGATCTGTTTCAAATGAGCCTATAGACTCTGAAAAATAGGGTTCAAGATTTCTGACCTGTCGATACTAAAATGCCTATAACTCCCTGTTGAAAATTCTGATTTATACTAAACTGATTTTATTTGAAACTAGACTTGAAAATATTTCTTTTGACATATAGTTTGAAAATTTTGAAATTCAATTTCCTACCATATCATCTGTTGAATCCGACCCTATGAATTCTGCAAAACAGTGATTGTGTTTTTGACCTTGTGTTACGAAATCAAAGGTAACTCCGTGTTGGGAATCCTGTTTCATATGAAATTTATTCCATCAGAATATAGATTGATATATGGTTCGACCATAGCTTTCTTAAGGGTATTGGAGCATAATTGATATTCTGAAGTATTTGTTTGATGTGCCACTGGAATTCTGTCCGAAATCGAGCTTTGGTCGATTTTGCGTATTCTGTTCCGTTCCTTTGGATATTTGAATCCGTCTAACCTTATTATTGGAATTGAGCTAAATATGATTGCTTGGAATCCCTGTACACTCTTGTTTTCATTTCATTCCAAATCTGAATACATTTGTGAGAGATTTGTTCTTTGCTTCATATTGTCTCGAAAAGGCACATGCACGTTTCGTTGTTCTGCGTGTGCTTCCGATATATGCTACTTATTGTTAAAACTGCCATCTTGTACTCTGGTGTATGGGATTGTCTGGACCTTTGCCAGAAATGGTAAAGGGTATGCGCTTATTGCCCGCTCTGTGGGGTCCCGCTCTGTGGGATATTCTGGACCTTTGCCAGAAATGGTAAAGGGTATGCGCTTATTGCCCGCTCTATGGGGTCCCGCTCGGTGGGATATTCTGGACCTTTGCCGGAAATGGTAAAGGGTATGTGCTTAGAGCCTGCGATGCTCTGCCGGCCCCCTCGGACTTCACCTAGACGTGGGTGGATGGAGCTCCCAAACGTGGGAGACTTTTGTCAGGTGGTCATTCAGAAATGGATGAATCACATTCTGACTGAGATCCCACTACACCTTCTATATGTTTGATATGACATCCAAAGTTTTGGTGAGTTGTTTCTGTTCATGCTCTGGATAAGAATGATATGATTGCAACGTCAAGGATGACGTTTTAGCTTCTGTACGATATTTGTTTTTGATATGCTCTGAAATGCTTCATTCACTGATGATTATGCTTCGAAATGTTCCATATGCCGTTGATATGCTTCGGAACATTTTATATGTCATTGATAAACTCTGATATGTTTCCTTTGTTACTGATATGCTCCAATTACTCTATGCCCCATCTGTTAGGAACCAAATATGTAAGATTGAAAGGACAATTATATTTCTGCTCCTAATGATATTATGTCTACGAAATCGTATATTCTGCCTTGTATTTTGAAACTGTATCTCTTTGGAAATTATACTAATTTGATATGGATATGTTAGTCACTTGCTGATCTCTTTATGCTCATCCCGTTTGTTGATAAATTTTTCAGGATTGCGTATCGCTTGCTTAAATGTTAAGATTGGGTTGGGGCGGTGGAAAGTTTATAAGATTTTGGACAGATCTTTATTAGCATATGTGTATTTGTTGTATAAGATATTTTGCATCTTATGAAATGTGACGATAAATCTAAACGTGTGGATTTTGTGTAAGATAAAGGATCCCTCGTGTATAGGATTTTAGAATGTTAAGTTAAATTTATGTAATGATATGATCTTATGGTAATCGTTGGTTTGGTGACTGCATAGACTTCCCCACTTGTGAATTTTATGTTGTGATTATTATTTTGATGAGTTAAGTTCAGTTTGTTTGAATTATCGATTGATGTGTGGGATGTTTATGAACTGCACAGGGTTATGAATTTGTAGACTATAGAGGTGAATTTTTTGATCTGAATGTTTTCTAAGTGACCTCAAATGTGTGTTTGTATCCTGGGTTAGTTATGATGAAAATTTTAAATATTGTCGATATTTTGAGGGGCGTGATAGAGGTGGTATCTGAGCATGATTTGAGAATCACTAAGAATATCATCTTTTTTTGTGTTTTATTGACTATTATTTAGAGATTGATCAAAGAAAATGTTCTTTTGATGTTTTAGGAAGCGAGGATGACGAGATCATCTGGTTCTCCTGTTGCATCTACTGCTGATCAATTGAGTGGTATCATGTGGACTTTGGAGACTATGGCACAAGTGATGCAACAACAACAACAACCTGTCCAACAAGGAAGTAATGATGGAACAGAGACATCAAACCAAACGGGGTTGGGAATTGGACAGTTTAAGAAGCTTAGTCCTCCCAGTTTTAGTGGTGAGTTTGATCCAATGATGGCAGAACGATGGATGATGCAGATAGAGAAAATATTTGATGCTTTAAATTACCCTGATGATCGAAAGGTTTTTCTTGCCACCTTTATGCTGGAAGGAGAAGCTGAACACTGGTGGAGAATGATTAAGAGGATGTCTGAAATCAAACATGAGCCAATGACATGGAAGTTATTCCAAGAAAAGTTTAACGATAAATATTTTCTAGATTGTATGAGAGAGGAAAAAGAATTGGAGTTCTTGAATCTTATCCAGGGAAGTATGACGGTTACAAAGTATGAATCTAAATTCACTGAGCTCTCCAGGTTTGCTACACATATGACTGATGATGAATCTAGAAAAGCAAGAAGGTTTGAAACAGGATTACGGCGAGCAATAAGAAGCCGAATATCAGCTTTAAAACTACAAACATATGCAGATACGGTAGAAAGAGCTTTGAAAATTGAAAGAGACATGGAGGAAATTCAAGAAATCATTGGCAAGGACAAAAGGGACAAATATACTGGCAAAAGCAGGAGAGAAAATGAATATGAAGCTAGTAACAAGAGGTTTAAGACATCTGGATTTGAGAAAAGGAAACCATTATGGAGGACTCAGTTATGTGCAAAATGTGGATTAAATCATGAAACAAGTCAGTGTTTTCGGGTGACTAAAGCATGTTTTGGTTATGGAAAGCTAGATCATCAATTAAGAGATTGCCCACTGAAAAGGAAGAAAGAGCCACTGTCTCCTAGACCCTCAGCCCATGCTAGAGTGTATGCTATCACTGAACAAGATTCTAAAGCTTCTAAATCAGTGGTGGAAGGTATTCTTCATGTTTCTAAAAGAAATGCAAAAGTTTTGTTTGATCCCGGCTCCAACTTATCGTTTGTTTCACAATACTTTGCTTGTCACTTGGATATTCTACCTAAACCCCTGGATTATATGTTATATGTAACAACTGCTGTTGGAGATTCATTGGCAACAAACTTGGTTTACCCATCTTGTTTGATCTCTATTGGAGAACACGAACTCTGTGCTAATTTGATTATCCTAGAGATCTAGGGTTTTGATATTATACTTGGCATGGATTGGTTATCTTCTCATCACGCTAGTATTGATTGTTCCAAGAAAATAATTACTTTCTGCATACCAGATCAGCCTATATTTTTCTTTGAGGGCATTAGGCATGATTTGCCTCATTGCTTGATATCAGCACTTCAAGTTTATCGTCTTATGCAGAAAGGTTGTTTTTGTTATATGGTGTGTGTAAAGGAGCATTCAAATCAGGAAACCCACCTAGATGAAATTGTAGTGGTCAAAGAATTCCCTGATGTATTCCCGGATGACTTGCTTGGTTTACCTCTAGATAGAAGAGAGGGTGAATTTGCTATTGATCTGGTCTCTAGTACAACCCCAATATCTAAGCCTCCCTACAGAATGACACCACTCGAGCTAGAGGAATTAAAGAAGCAAATACAAGAATTATTAGATAAGGGTTTCGTACGACCCAGTGTATCCCCATGGGGTGCTCCGGTACTATTAGTGAAGAAGAAGGATGGAACATTGAGGCTTTGTATTGATTATAGACAGTTGAATCCGGTGACCATAAAAAATAAGTATCCCATACCTATAATTGATGATTTGTTTGATCAACTGTAGGGTGCACAAGTATTCTCTAAGATTGACCTGAGGTCAGGTTACTATCAGTTGAAGATCAAGGAGGAGGATATTTCGAAAACAGCTTTCAGAACTCGATATGGTCATTATGAATTCTTGGTGATGCCTTTTGGTTTGACAAATGCCCCTGCAGCTTTTATGGAACTAATGAATAGGATATTTCAACCGCTCTTGGATATCTGTGTAATTATATTTATTGATGACATATTGGTGTATTCAAGGAGTAATCAAGAGCATGAGGAACACTTGAGAAATGTATTGTCCATACTAAGAGAAAAGAAGTTGTATGCAAAGTTCAGCAAATGTGAATTTTGGTTGAATGAAGTTGCTTTCTTAGGCCATGTGATTTCAGGGAAGGGTATATCTGTTGATCCAAGGAAGATAGAAGCTGTAGTTGAATGGGAAGTACCAACAAATGTAACAGAAGTTAGAAGCTTTTTGGGCATGGCAGGTTATTACAGGAGATTTGTGGAGGGATTTTCTCGAATCGCTCAACCTCTCACCAAACTCACTAAGAAGAATACGAAATTTGTGTGGGGTGATGATTATGAGCAAAGTTTTCAAGAGTTAAAAAGAAGATTGACTAGTGCCCCTATTCTCACTATTCCAAGTGGTAGTGAGGGATTTGTAATTTATACTGATGCTTTAAGAAAGGGCCTAGGATGTGTTTTGATGCAGGAAGGGAGAGTAATTGCTTATGCTTCTTGGCAACTTAAGGGTTATGAATTGAATTATCCAACTCATGATTTGGAATTGGCAGCAATTATTTTTGCTCTAAAGATTTGGAGACATTATTTGTATGGTCGACAGTTGAAATCTTTACTGATCACAATAGTTTAAAATACATTTTCACTCAGAAAGAGTTAAACATGAGGCAGCGAAGATGGATAGAACTTCTGAAGGATTATGATTGTGCCATCCATTATCACCCGGGCAAAGCCAATGTTGTAGTTGATGCACTTAGTAGGAAATCTACAAGTTTTATGGCTAGTCTGGTCGTGAAGCAATGGAAGTTATTAGAAGAAAATTTTGATTTGAAAGCTTTGAGGAAAGAGCAAGACTCGATGATATTGATGGCCTCCATTCAAGTGCAATCTGATCTTATTCAACAAATTAAGGAAGGACAATTACGAGATCCACATTTAATCTACTTGAGGAGTGAAGTAGAAAAGGAATTAGAGCCACAATTTCAAGTTTCAAAGGATGGCCTATTGAGATTTGGGGAGAGGGTATGTGTACCAAATGAACCAGATATCAAGAATCAAATCCTAAAGGAAAGTCATACTTCAAAGGGCACCATACATCATGGGAGCACTAAGATGTATAGAGATCTTCAAAGTCATTATTGGTGGGAAGGCATAAAGAAGGAAATTGCAATGTATGTTTCAAAATGTTTGACTTGTCAGCAAATCAAAGTAGAACACCAAAGACCTGGAGGGTTGTTACAACCATTAGATATTCCTGAATGGAAATGGGAATGCATTACTATGGATTTTGTTTCAGGACTACCCAGAACCTCTAAAAAGCATGATGCTATTTGGGTTATCATTGATAGGTTAACAAAATCTGCACATTTCCTACCGATTAATATGACTTATTCGCTTGATAGACTTGCAGATTTATATGTCAGTGAAATAGTAAGACTTCATGGTATTCCAAAGGAGATCATCTCTGATAGAGACTCCAGATTTCTCTCTAGATTCTGGAGAAGATTACAGGAATCTATGGGCACTAAAGTTAAGTTTCGTACTGCATATCATCCTCAGACTGATGGTCAGTCAGAAAGAACAATTCAAACACTTGAGGATTTGCTTAGAGCCTATGTTATGGATTGGAAAGGTGAATGGGATAAGGATATTTCACTTGTTGAGTTCACTTATAATAATAGTTATCTTTCAAGTATTCAGATGGCTCCTTATGAAGCTTTATATGGGCGAAAGTGCATAACACCTATATGTTGGGAGGAAGTTGGTGACAGAAAGCTGTTAGCACCGGACAAGGTACAAGAAACTTCCGAGAAAATTCAAGTTATAAGTAAAAGGTTAAAAACTGCTCAGAGTCGTCAAAAGAGTTATGCCGATGAAATCAGAGATTTTGTATTCTTAAAAGTCTCCCCTTCCAAAGGCATTATAAGGTTTGGGAAGAAAGGAAAATTAAGCCCAAGATTTATTGGACCTTTTGAGGTTCTTGAGAGGGTTGGTTTTGTCGCTTACAGGATTGCCTTGCCACCAGCATTGTGCCATGTCCATGATATATTTCATGTCTAGATGATTAGGAAGTATATATATGACCCTTCTCACATCATTAAGTATGAGCTGGTAGAGATCGATAAAGATTTATCTTATGTGGAAGAGCCTATTCAGATTGTTGATAAGAAAGAAAAAGTCCTAAGGAATCGGGTCATCCCATTGGTTCAAGTAATTTGGAGACATCATTCTGGAGAAGAGACAACTTGGGAGCTAGAGGAGGAAATGAAAAAGGTGTACCCCCGTCTTTTCACCGATAGAGGTACGATAAATTTAGAGAACTAAAATTTTCTTTTAAGGGGGGGAGAGTGTAACATCCCTCGTTTCCGAATGTTCGTATAAATTTCTAGTGATAATGTAAGCATCTATTTTAAATTGACAAAAGAAATAGAGTATGAATTAGAGGTAAGTTATTTTTAAGATTTGGGAGATTTGTTCAAAAAAGAATTTGAGGACCTATACGTAAACCCTGAGGACCTAATCGTGAATATAATAAAAACAATGACTAAACTGCAAAATGCACAAAATAACAAATCCCACCGCCTAAGCCTCTCTGCCTTCATTCTTACGGAACCAGAGAAGGTAGCTGCTGGGTGGAAGAACAGAGAAAGAATGAAAGAAGAAGAAGAAGAAGAAGAAAAAAAAATTGGGGTTTTTAGGGTTCTTGCTTTAATCTTTTCACTCCGGGTCAAAATTCTCAAAGGCAAGTGTTCTAACCCCATCCTACAGAATTTTTAGTCTCTGTTTTTATGTTGATTCAAAATAAATTGAAGGATTTCTATTTAGAAACTGATATGTCTCTCTTTGGACATAGAACCATGGATTCTGAAGTTTTTTCGGTAAACTGACCCATATACACTGTTTCAGCTATAAGTTTTTGTACAAAATGTGAATTCGGGCAGAAACTATTTTGTTTGAAATTAGACTCTTATATCTTCCTTTTGACACTTATTTTGTAGATTTTGGACACCGAATACATACCCAAACATCTGTTTCAAATGAGCCTATAGACGCTGTAAAACAGGGTTCAAGATTTCTGACCTGTTGATACTAAAATGCCTATAACTCTCTGTTGAAATTTCTGATTTGTACTAAACTGATTTTATTTGAAACTAGACTTGAAAATATTTCTTTTGACATATAGTATGAAAATTTTGGAATTCAATTGCCAACCCTATCATCTGTTGAATCCGACCCTATAAATTCTGCAAAACAGTGATTGTGTTTTTGACCTTGTGTTACCAAATCAAAGGTAACTCCGTGTTGGGAACCCTGTTTCATATGAAATTTGTTCCATCAGAATATAGATCAATATATGGTTCGACCATAGCTTTCTTATGGGTATTGGAGCATAATTGGTATTCTGAAGTATTTGTTTGATGTGCCACTGGAATTCTGTCCGAAATCGAGCTTTGGTCGATTTCGCGTATTCTGTTCCGTTCCTTTGGATATTTGAATCCGTCTAACCTTCTTATTGGAATTGAGCTAAATATGATTGCTTGGAATCCTTGTACACTCTTGTTTTCATTTCATTCTAAATCTGAATACATTTGTTAGAGATTTGTTCTTTGCTTCGTATTGTCTCGAAAAGGCACATGCACGTTTCGTTGTTCCGCGTGTGCTTCCGATATATGCTACTTATTGTTAAAACTGCCCTCTTGTACTCTGGTGTATGGGATTGTCTGGACCTTTGCCAGAAATGGTAAAGGGTATGTGCTTATTGCCCGCTCTGTGGGGTCCCGCTCTGTGGGATATTCTGAACCTTTGCCAGAAATGGTATAGGGTATGCGCTTATTGCCCGCTTTGTGGGGTCCCGCTCTATGGGATATTCTGGACCTTTGCCAGAAATGGTAAAGGGTATATGCTTAGAGCCTGCGATGCTCTGCCGGCCCCCTCTGACTTCACCTAGACGTGGGTGGATGGAGCTCCTAGACGTGGGAGACTTTTGTCAAGTGGTTATTCAGAAATGGATGAATCACATTCTGACTGAGATCCCACTACACCTTCTATATGTTTGATATGACATCCAAAGTTTTGGTGAGTTGTTTCTGTTCATGCTCTGGATAAGAATGATATGATTGCAACGTCAAGGACGACGTTTGAGCTTCTGTACGATATTTGTTTTTGATATGCTCTGAAATGCTTCATTCACTGATGATTTTGCTTCGAAATGTTCCATATGCCGTTGATATGCTTCGTAACATTTTATATGTCATTGATAAGCTCTGATATGTTTCCTTTGTTACTGATATGCTCCAATTACTCTATGCCCCATTTGTCAGGAACCAAATATGTAAGATTGAAAGGACAATTGTATTTCTGCTCCTAAAGATATTATGTCTACGAAATCATATATTCTGCCTTGTATTTTGAAACTGTATCTCTTTGGAAATTGTACTATTTTGATATGGATATGTTAGTCACTTGCTGAGCTCTTTATGCTCATCCCGTTTGTTGATAAATTTTTCAGGATTGCGTATCGCTTGCTTAAATGTTAAGATTGGGTTGAGGCGGTGGAAAGTTTAGAAGATTTTGGACAGATCTTTGTTAGCATATGTGTATTTGTTGTATAAGATTCTTTGCATCTTATGAAATGTGACGATAAATCTAAACGTGTGGATTTTGTGTAAGATAAAGGATCCCTCATGTATAGGATTTTGGAATGTTAAGTTAAATTTATGTAATGATATGATCTTATGGTAATCGTTGGTTTGGTGACTGCATAGACTTCCCCACTTGTGAATTTTATGTTGTGGTTATTATTTTGATGAGTTAAGTTCAGTTTGTTTGAATTATCGAGTGATGTGTGGGATGTTTATGAACTGCACAGGGTTATGAATTTGTAGACTATAGAGGTGAAATTTTTTATCTGAATATTTTCTTAGTGACCTCAAATGTGTGTTTGGATCCTGGGTTAGTTATGATGAAAATTTTAAATATTGTCGATATTTTGAGGGGCGTGACAGAGGTGGTATCTGAGCATGATTTGAGAATCACTAAGAATATCATCTTTTTTTGAGGTTTATTGACTATTATTTAGAGATTGATCAAAGAAAATGTTCTTTTGATGTTTTAGGAAGCGAGGATGACGAGATCATCTGGTTCTCCTGTTGCATCTACTGCTGATCAATTGAGTGGTATCATGTGGACTTTGGAGACTATGGCACAAGTGATGCAACTGTTGAATCTCGTATTTTGATGATGAAACTACTTGATATATGTTTATGATTTAATCTTCGTTTTGGAGTGACGCAGGATGCTTCGATCAGGATGAGACAATTAAAGTAGGAAAATCATGTTGTGCCGAAGGAACATGTCAGAAGATTGGACGTCGGGCCGGTGGATCGGTCGACGTATCGACAGAAGGCTTCGGGCCGTGAACTCGGGCATCGGGCCAAGAAGAGCGGGTATTGTGCCAAGGATATCGGAGTTGCGGAGTCAACTGGCCGATTGGGCAATAGGCTGCAGGAGAGGACGATGCGCCGAAGAATCGGACGAAGCGTCGAGGGACCAATGACATGTCGGACAACTTGGTTAATTGCTTAGGATTAATTGTCTCGATCGAAGTTTTGTTTTGGTGTGCAGGATTAACTATGATGAGAGTAAGACAAGCAGCAGGTGTTGCGCCGGAGTCAAGATCATGATCACGTTGGGAGTTCGAGAGTTCGACGGAAGTTCGGACGGTCGTCGGAGGTTCAGCGAGAACAGATCCGAGAAGTCCAGAAGCTTGCCAAGCGAAGCTCGTCGGAACTCGCCAAGTGGATCGTCGCAAAGTCCAGGAGTATGCCGGATGTCCGCAGAAGGATCACCGAGGGTTTATCGGATGATCGACGGAAGTTCGCCGGAAACTCGCCGGAAGAAGCGATTGACGCATCGGAGCAAAGCTGCAGAAGTTGTCTTAGAGTTAATCGTAGTTAGCACGATGATTAAGCTTGAAAATGGGAGGTGATCCCATTAGCTTAATCTTGGGGCAATTGGGCCCCTGAAAAGATTCAAATTGGGCCGAATGGAGCGAACCATTCGGACCCTGATTGCACCAGGCGGTGCAACCGCCCAGGCCAGGAGGTGCAACCGCCAGGGCTGCGTCTCCCAGCTAGACTGGGCGGTGCAACCGCCCCAGCCAGGCGGTGCAACCGCCCAGAGCTCAGTCTTCGAGCTAGACTGGGCGGTGCAACCTCCTCTGTCAAGAGGTAGCACCGCCAGAGCTCAAGTTTCGAGCTCTGCCACGCGATGCAACCACCGAGCTCAGTCTTCGAGCTCTGGCAGAGAGGTGCATCAGCCTGAGCTCAGTTTCGAGCTCTGCCAGGTGATGCAACCACCGAGCTCAATCTTCGAGCTCTAGCAGAGAGGTGCATTAGCCTGAGCTCTGTTTCGAGCTCTGCCAGGTGATGCAACCACCGAGCTCAGACTTCGAGCTCTGCCAGGTGGTGCAACCACTGAGCTCAGTCTTCGAGCTCTGCCAGGCGGTGCAACCATCGAGCTCAGTCTTCGAGCTCTGGCAGAGAGGTGCAATCGCCTAAGCTCAGTCGTCGAGCTCTGCCAGGCGGTGCCACCTCTCCAGTCAAGAGGTGCAACCGCCTGATCCTAGAATTATGGGATTTGATCGATTTGATCGTTTTGAGCTCCAAATTTGAACTGGGTTGGGGCCTATAAATACCCCACCCATTCAGCACTGAAAGGATAATAGATCCACTCCGAATTTCTGATCTTTTCTGTGATTCTAAGAGCTCAAAATTGTGTAAAGTCCAAAAGTTCTCCTCTTTCTGTTCTTCAAAGTCTTGAGTTGTAAAGAGAGGAGAGAAAGGATCTGTAAAGGTTGTCTCCTGAGCCTGTCAAAAGGAGAGAAACTGTAAAAGGGCAGTTAGCCTTCGCCCATTGAAGGAAGGCAGCTAGTTGACGTCGGTGACCTCGTCGGAGGAGGAAGCCAAAAGTGGAGTAGGTCAAGACTGACCGAACCACTCTAAATCTCTGGTTTGCTTTTACCTTGAGCACTTTATCATTACTGCAAACCTCCTACATTGCTACTGCCCTCTGCGCCTTTACGAACGAGTTTCTAAGCTCTGATCTTTCAGAATCTGCATTCAATCGTAAATCGTGTTTTCGTACGATCTTCACACTGCAGTTTACGCTTACATTCGGATTCCATTTATAACTGCAAATTGCTTTCTACGTAAAACGCTTTTCAAGGTTCAAAACTGCTTTTAGACGCAAAACTACATTTAGACGTAAAATTACGTTTAGACGTAAAACTACGTTTAGACGCAAAACTACGTTTAGACGTAAAACTGCGTTTAGACGTAAAACTGCGTTTAGACGCAAAACTGCGTTTAGACGTAAAACTGCGTTTAGACGTAAAACTGCGTTTAGACGTAAAACTGCGTTTGGACGTAAAACTGAGTTTAGACGCAAACTGCACTTAGACGCAAACTGCGCTTAGACGCAAACTGTGTTTAGACGCAAACTGCGCTTAGACGCAAACTGCGCTTAGACGCAAACTGCACTGTGATTCTGCTTTTATATCGAAATCGTTTTTTATCGGACGAACGCAGCTTTCGTTTTTAAAATCGCTGTAAGATTTCCGCTGCACTAATTCACCCCCCCCCTCTTAGTGCTCTCGATCCTAGCAATTGGTATCAGAGCGGGGTATTTCTCATTTCGGATTGACACCCGAGAGAAATGACTCTTCAAGACGGCTTTTCGGTCTTTCATCCACCGTTCTTTAACGGATTGGACTACACTTATTGGAAAACTCGAATGAGAGTTTTCTTAATTTCTCTAAATCTGGATTTATGGAGTATCATCGAAAATGGTTTTCAACTTCCCTCCAAACCGATGAACGAATGGTCGGATTTGGAGAAAATGTATTTTTCTTTAAACGCAAAGGCTATGAATGCCTTATTTTGCGCTTTGGACAAAAATGAGTTCAATCGGGTTTCTTTGTGCGAAACGGCTTTCGATATTTGGCGCACTCTTGAAATCACGCACGAGGGAACTAGTAGAGTCAAAGACTCGAAAGTTAATATTTTACTGCTTGATTTCGAGCTTTTTCATATGAAACCAAGCGAAACCGTTGTTGACATGTACACCCGTTTTACGGATGTCGTCAATGGTTTAAAATCACTTGGTAAAAGTTTTTCGGATTTTGAACTCGTTAACAAAGTTTTGCGCTCACTTTCTAAAACTTGGGATTCAAAAGTAACTGCTATTCAAGAATCGAAAAACTTGAACCAATTTCCACTTGAAGAACTAATTGGTTCATTGATCACATATGAAATGACGTGCAATGCACGTGAAGAACTTGAGAACCACCTTCCAAAGAACAGGAAGGATTTGGGACATAGAACATTTGAAGACCACTCGAGCATAAGCTCAAGTGATGGTGAACTTAAACTACAAATGAAACGAAAATTAAAAAGCAAAAAGAATGGAACTACTTGCTTTAAACGCAAGAAGAAGAACAAAAATTGGGATGAATCGAGCTCATCTGAAGACGAGAAAGTCAACAAAAGTGAGGCGGCAAACTACGCCTTACTAGCCTACGACATTGAGGTAATTAAAATGCCTTTGGTTTATTTTAAAATTACTTGATGCTTTCATGATATATTTTCCTTTTTAGAATTAATTTTCTTGAAAATTACATGTTTAAAAATAAAAATACAAAAATTATGATCATGCTGATAATTTCGAAAATGATAATATTGCATGATAAACAAAAAAAATGATTTTGATCATGGTTAAGAAGTAATAATGTGTATCATGTTGTTGAATGAAATCACGTTTGATTTAAAGTAATGCATAAAGATGTAATATTAAATGGTTATTAATAATTTTATGCATGAGATTTTAAGTTATCCATGATCATGAGCTTGTTTGATCTTCTTGATTTAATTTCAAGATCTATAGCAAAAATCATGTCTGAATATATGAAAGTGTTAATTTCATTTTTGGATTCACTTAACAATTGGTATCCTAACAATCAGATTTTCTCATACACTTATGAAAAACATTTTTCTAAAATGGATTTGATGAAATGATTCCTGCTTATAAATTCCATCTTGAAATATGAATGATAGTGTTTTTGCTTGCAAAGATTTGTTTCACATTCATATCTCCTATGATTCATGTGCAGAAAAAGAATTTATAAATCATAATACAATGAGATTTCTTATGCAAAAATAAAGTGCTTTTGTGATTCTTTGCTAAAGAGAATAATCATAATCATGATCTTGATAATTATAACATGAAGCTCTTTATAAATCAAGATCGTTCATTATGCTCCCTACATTTATCAAAAAGGGTTTCTTCAAATGAAATGCAATTCAATGAAGTGTCATATTGATATCTTGAAACTTGAAATATTTTAAAATGTGATATTTGATAAGAATGTTTCAAGTTGCTCTTTGTACTATATCTTTTCAAATGAATCATGAGCCTTGATATCATATATTTCATAATACAAGATTTCTTTGCCTTATGTCTTGAACTTTCATGCTTATCTTAATTTGGCATATAAAGACTAAGGCATGCTTAGATGAAAAAGAATCTCTTAAAAAATTGCTTTTCCCATCTGATCGAGATTAATGATTTCATGATATTTTGTGAATCTCGAAATTAATTTTAATGACTTGATTATGAATTTCAAGTTAATGATTTGAATAAGTTTTATCTAAATCATAATCTTGATCTTGCAAAATTGAAGTCACAAATAATATCTTGTGGTATTCATGAATTGATACTCACAATATGAAAGCATTGATATTCATGACTTGAATTGGATTGAAACATTGTATACTTAAATTAATCATTCTACTATGTTTCAAAAATTCCTTAAATGCCTTATGTGATGATTGAAAACTAACTTGCCTTATGATGAATCACAAATCATGACTTGATCTATGATATAAATGCCTTGAAATGATTGAAATATTTAACACTTTTATGCTCTTCCCCCTACTTTCTTCTTGTTTTCAATGATAAAATAGGGAGAAGTTTTGATCATGCATGGTAGGATATAATTTGACAAAATTGATACCATCATGATATGAAACATTTATGATGTGCAATTATGCATGCAATACTTGTGCTTTCTAATTATGATGTGATGTATTGCATATGATGTAAATCATGATTTAAAATGCTATGAGTGCCGAGTTACACATTTTGAGAAGAAATTGTTATACTGAAACATTAATGTAATTATGAATGGTGATATGATATCATGCATGTAATACTTCAATTTATGATAATGATGCATGCAATGATAAAATATTCATGATGAAAAATTGCCTTGACATTCATAACTTGATTATTCATCATTTGTCATGATTTTGAAATCGTTGTAAAAGGAAAAGAGAACTACAAAACTGTATTCTCTCTTTCTTTTTTACAATGACAAAGGGGGAGATAGCTAGCTTGTACAAGTCAAGAAGATGCAAAAACTTGATTGCTAGCTTGCCTATTTTAAGTAGCAAAGATTGCTAACTTGCTTATTTCAAGAAGAAAAATTGTCTTCTTGAACATCACTATCTTGAATATCTCAAGAAGCAAAACTTGCAATTTGCACATTGCAATAGGAAGCAAGAATCATGAGCTTACACAAGAAAGCTATCTTGCATTTGCTTTCGAAATTTTTGCTAGCTTATATATTGTGAAACTTGTATATCGTAAAAATTGCTAGCTTGTTGGTCTAAAGAGAAGCAAAAAGTTGCTATCTCAAAAGAAGCTAATGCGCTATCTTGCCTATCTCAAGAGGCAAAAATGCTAACTTGCGCATCTAGCAAAGTGAACAAAATTTTCAAGAAGCAAGAGTTGCCTTCTTGAACATCTCTAATTTGCTAGCTTACATGATGTAGAACTTGCTATCTTGAACATTACCAAAAGTGCTATCTTATATGCCATAAAACTTGCATATCTAAAACTTGATAGCATGAATGTTCTAAGCATGATTCAACACTTGCTATATTTTCTAGCAAAATTGCATGATGATAAAACTTGATATTATGTTTTTCATGCAATGAGTTGAACCAATATCACAAACACTTGATTGTGATACTTCTCCTTTTTGTTGATGACAAAGGGGGAGAAGTATGTTGATGACATGACATGTGATGCATAAGTTTATGCATATGTTCATGTTGACGTGTTGCAAGTATTCATGATGAATATTGCAATGACTTGAATTCAGTTTGAATTCAAGGTTCTATCAATATGGCATATTGATAGGGGGAGTTTATTTAAACTCCGGGAGTTAAGTTTAACTCCGTCATCAAGTAGTTGTCATCATCAAAAAGGGGGAGATTGTTGAATCTCGTATTTTGATGATGAAACTACTTGATATATGTTTATGATTTAATCTTCGTTTTGGAGTGACGCAGGATGCTTCGATCAGGATGAGACAATTAAAGCAGGAAAATCATGTTGTGCCGAAGGAACATGTCAGAAGATTGGACGTCGGGCCGGTGGATCGGTCGACGTATCGACAGAAGGCTTCGGGCCGTGAACTCGGGCATCGGGCCAAGAAGAGCGGATATTGTGCCAAGGATATCGGAGTTGCGGAGTCAACTGGCCGATTGGGCAATAGGCTGTAGGAGAGGACGATGCGCCGAAGAATCGGACGAAGCGTCGAGGGACCAATGACATGTCGGACAACTTGGTTAATTGCTTAGGATTAATTGTCTCGATCGAAGTTTTGTTTTGGTGTGCAGGATTAACTACGATGAGAGTAAGACAAGCAGCAGGTGTTGCGCCGGAGTCAAGATCATGATCACGTTGGGAGTTCGAGAGTTCGACGGAAGTTCGGACGGTCGTCGGAGGTTCAGCGAGAACAGATCCGAGAAGTCCAGAAGCTTGCCAAGCGAAGCTCGTCGGAACTCGCCAAGTGGATCATCGCAAAGTCCAGGAGTATGCCGGATGTCCGCAGAAGGATCACCGAGGGTTTATCGGATGATCGAAGGAAGTTCGCCGGAAACTCGCCGGAAGAAGCGATTGACGCATCGGAGCAAAGCTGCAGAAGTTGTCTTAGAGTTAATCGTAGTTAGCACGATGATTAAGCTTGAAAATGGGAGGTGATCCCATTAGCTTAATCTTGGGGCAATTGGGCCCCTGAAAAGATTCAAATTGGGCCGAATGGAGCGAACCATTCGGACCCTGATTGCACCAGGCGGTGCAACCGCCCAGGCCAGGAGGTGCAACCGCCAGGGCTGCGTCTCCCAGCTAGACTGGGCGGTGCAACCGCCCCAGCCAGGCGGTGCAACCGCCCAGAGCTCAGTCTTCGAGCTAGACTGGGCGGTGCAACCTCCTCTGTCAAGAGGTAGCACCGCTAGAGCTCAAGTTTCGAGCTCTGCCAGGCGATGCAACCACCGAGCTCAGTCTTCGAGCTCTGGCAGAGAGGTGCATCAGCCTGAGCTCAGTTTCGAGCTCTGCCAGGTGATGCAACCACCGAGCTCAGTCTTCGAGCTCTGGCAGAGAGGTGCATCAGCCTGAGCTCAGTTTCGAGCTCTGCCAGGTGATGCAACCACCGAGCTCAGACTTCGAGCTCTGCCAGGCGGTGCAACCACTGAGCTCAGTCTTCGAGCTCTACCAGGCGGTTCAACCATCGAGGTCAGTCTTCGAGCTTTGGCAGAGAGGTGCAATCGCCTGAGCTCAGTCGTCGAGCTCTGCCAGGCGGTGCCACCTCTCCAGTCAAGAGGTGCAACCGCCTGATCCCAGAATTCTGGGATTTGATCGATTTGATCGTTTTGAGCTCCAAATTTGAGCTGGGTTGGGGCCTATAAATACCCCACCCATTCAGCACTGAAAGGATAACAGATCCACTCCGAATTCCTGATCTTTTCTGTGATTCTAAGAGCTCAAAATTGTGTAAAGTCCAAAAGTTCTCCTCTTTCTGTTCTTCAAAGTCTTGAGTTGTAAAGAGAGGAGAGAAAGGATCTGTAAAGGTTGTCTCCTGAGCCTGTCAAAAGGAGAGAAACTGTAAAAGGGCAGTTAGCCTTCGCCCATTGAAGGAAGGCAGCTAGTTGACGTCGGTGACCTCGTCGGAGGAGGAAGCCAAAAGTGGAGTAGGTCAAGACTGACCGAACCACTCTAAATCTCTGGTTTGCTTTTACCTTGAGCACTTTATCATTACTGCAAACCTCCTACATTGCTACTGCCCTCTGCGCCTTTACGAACGAGTTTCTAAGCTCTGATCTTTCAGAATCTGCATTCAATCGTAAATCATGTTTTCGTACGATCTTCACACTGCAGTTTACGCTTACATTCGGATTCCATTTATAACTGCAAATTGCTTTCTACGTAAAACGCTTTTCAAGGTTCAAAACTGCTTTTAGACGCAAAACTACATTTAGACGTAAAATTACGTTTAGACGTAAAACTGCGTTTAGACGTAAAACTGCGTTTAGACATAAAACTGCGTTTAGACGTAAAACTGCGTTTAGACGCAAAACTGCGTTTAGACGTAAAACTGCGTTTAGACGTAAAACTGCGTTTGGACGTAAAACTGAGTTTAGACGCAAACTGCGCTTAGACGCAAACTGTGCTTAGACGCAAACTGTGTTTAGACGCAAACTGCGCTTAGACGCAAACTGCGCTTAGACGCAAACTGCACTGTGATTCTGCTTTTATATCGAAATCATTTTTTATCGGACGAACGCAGCTTTCGTTTTTAAAATCGCTGTAAGATTTCCGCTGCACTAATTCAAACCCCCCCCCTCTTAGTGCTCTCGATCCTAACAGCAACAAAAACAACAACCTGTCCAACAAGGAATTAATGATGGAACAGAGACAATAAACCAGACGGGGTTGGGAATTGGACAGTTTAAGAAGCTTAGTCCTCCCAGTTTTATGGTGAGTCTGATCCAATGATGGCAGAACGATGGATGATGCAGATAGAGAAAATATTTGATGCTTTAAATTACCCTGATGATCGAAAGGTTTTTCTTGCCACCTTTATGCTGGAAGGAGAAGCTGAACACTGGTGGAGAATGATTAAGAGGATGTCTGAAATCAAACATGAGCCAATGACATGGAAGTTATTCCAAGAAAAGTTTAACGATAATTATTTTCTAGATTGTAAGAGAGAGCAAAAAGAATTGGAGTTCTTGAATCTTATCCAGGGAAGTATGATGGTTACAAAGTATGAATCTAAATTCACTGAGCTCTCCAGGTTTGCCACACATATGACTGATGATGAATCTAGAAAAGCAAGAAGGTTTGAAAGGGGATTACGGCCAGCAATAAGAAGCCGAATATCAGCTTTAAAACTACAAACATATGCAGATACGGTAGAAAGAGCTTTGAAAATTGAAAGAGACATGGAGGAAATTCAAGAAATCATTGGCAAGGACAAAAGGGACAAATATACTGGCAAAAGCAGGAGAGAAAATGAATATGAAGCTAGTAACAAGAGGTTTAAGACATCTGGATTTGAGAAAAGGAAACCATTATGGAGGACTCAGTTATGTGCAAAATGTGGATTAAATCATGAAACAAGTCAGTGTTTTCGGGTGACTAGAGCATGTTTTGGTTATAAAAAGCTAGATCATCAATTAAGATATTGCCCACTGAAAAGGAAGAAAGAGCCACTGTCTCCTAGACCCTCAGCCCATGCTAGAGTGTACGCTATCACTGAACAAGATTCTAAAGCTTCTAAATCAGTGGTGGAAGGTATTCTTCATGTTTCTAAAAGAAATGCAAAAGTTTTGTTTGATCCCGGCTCCAACATATCGTTTGTTTCACAATACTTTGCTTGTCACTTGGATATTCTACCTAAACCCCTGGATTATATGTTATATGTAACAACTGCTGTTGGAGATTCATTGGCAACAAACTTGGTTTACCCATCTTGTTTGATCTCTATTGGAGAACACGAACTCTGTGCTGATTTGATTATCCTAGAGATCCAGGGTTTTGATATTATACTTGGCATGGATTGGTTATCTTCTCATCACGCTAGTATTGATTGTTACAAGAAAATAATTACTTTCTGCATACTAGATCAGCCTATATTTTTCTTTGAGGCCATTAGGCATGATTTGCCTCCTTGCTTGATATCAGCACTTCAAGTTTATCGTCTTATGCAGAAAGGTTGTTTTTGTTATATGGTGTGTGTAAAGGAGCATTCAAATCAGGAAACCCACCTAGATGAAATTGTGATGGTCAAAGAATTCCCTGATCTATTCCCAGATGACTTGCCTGGTTTACCTCTAGATAGAGAGGGTGAATTTGCTATTGATCTGGTCTCTAGTACAACCCCAATATCTAAGCCTCCCTACAGAATGGCACCACTCGAGCTAGGGGAATTAAAGAAGCAAATATAAGAATTATTAGATAAGGGTTTCATACGACCCAGTGTATCCCCATGGGGTGCTCCGATACTATTAGTGAAGAAGAAGGATGGAACATTGAGGCTTTGTAATGATTATAGACAGTTGAATCATGTGACCATAAAAAATAAGTATCCCATACCTAGAATTGATGATTTGTTTAATCAATTGCAGGGTGCACAAGTATTCTCTAAGATTGACCTGAGGTTAGGTTACTATCAGTTGAAGATCAAGGAGGAGGATATTTCAAAAACAGCTTTCAGAACTCGATATGGTCATTATGAATTCTTGGTGATGCCTTTTGGTTTGACAAATGCCCCTGCAGCTTTTATGGAACTAATGAATAGGATATTTCAACCGCTCTTGGATATCTGTGTAATTATATTTATTGATGACATATTGGTGTATTCAAGGAGTAATCAAGAGCATGAGGAATACTTGAGAAATGTATTGTCCATACTAAGAGAAAAGAAGTTGTATGCAAAGTTCAGCAAATGTGAATTTTGGTTGAATGAAGTTGCTTTCTTAGGCCATGTGATTTCAGGGAAGGGTATATCTGTTGATCCAAGGAAGATAGAAGCTGTAGTTGAATGGGAAGTACTAACAAATGTAACATAAGTTAGAAGCTTTTTGGGCATGGTAGGTTATTACAGGAGATTTATGGAGGGATTTTCTCGAATCGCTCAACCTCTCACCAAACTCACTAAGAAGAATACGAAATTTGTGTGGGGTGATGATTGTGAGCAAAGTTTTCAAGAGTTAAAAAGAAGATTGACTAGTACCCCTATTCTCACTATTCCAAGTGGTAGTGAGGGATTTGTAGTTTATACTGATGCTTCAAGAAAGGGCCTAGGATGTGTTTTGATGTAGGAAGGGAGAGTAATTGCTTATGCTTCTAGGCAACTTAAGGGTTATGAATTGAATTATCCAACTCATGATTTGGAATTGGCAGCAATTATTTTTGCTCTAAAGATTTGGAGACATTATTTGTATGGTCGACAGTTGAAATCTTTACTGATCACAAGAGTTTAAAATACATTTTCACTCAGAAAGAGTTAAACATGAGGCAGCGAAGATGGATAGAACTTCTGAAGGATTATGATTGTGCCATCCGTTATCACCCGGGCAAAGCCAATGTTGTAGCTGATGCACTTAGTAGGAAATCTACAAGTTTTATGGCTTGTCTGGTCGTGAAGCAATGGAAGTTATTAGAAGAAAATTTTGATTTGAAAGCTTTGAGGAAAGAGCAAGACTCAATGATATTGATGGCCTCCATTCAAGTGCAATCTGATCTTATTCAACAAATTAAGGAAGGACAATTACGAGATCCACATTTAATCTACTTGAGGAGTGAAGTAGAAAAGGAATTAAAGACACAATTTCAAGTTTCAAAGGATGGCCTATTGAGATTTGGGGAGAGGGTATGTGTACCAAATGAACCAGATATCAAGAATCAAATCCTAAAGGAAAGTCATACTTCAAAGGACACCATACATCCTGGGAGCACTAAGATGTATAGAGATCTTCAAAGTCATTATTGGTGGGAAGGCATAAAGAAGGAAATTGCAATGTATGTTTCAAAATGTTTGACTTGTCAGCAAATCAAAGTAGAACACCAAAGACCTGGAGGGTTGTTACAACCTTTAGATATTCCTGAATGGAAATGGGAATGCATTACTATGGATTTTGTTTCAGGACTACCCAGAACCTCTAAAAAGCATGATGCTATTTGGGTTATCATTGATAGGTTAACAAAATCTGCACATTTCCTACCGATTAATATGACTTATTCGCTTGATAGACTTGCAGATTTATATGTCAGTGAAATAGTAAGACTTCATGGTATTCCAAAGGAGATCATCTCTGATAGAGACTCCAGATTTCTCTCTAGATTCTGGAGAAGAATACAGGAAACTATGGGCACTAAAGTTAAGTTTAGTACTGCATATCATCCTCAGACTGATGGTCAGTCAGAAAGAATAATTCAAACACTTGACGATTTGCTTAGAGCCTATGTTATGGATTGGAAAGGTGAATGGGATAAGGATATTTCACTTGTTGAGTTCACTTATAATAATAGTTATCATTCAAGTATTCAGATGGCTCCTTATGAAGCTTTATATGGGCGAAAGTGCATAACACCTATATGTTGAGAGGAAGCTGGTGATAGAAAGCTGTTAGCACCGGACAAGGTACAAGAAACTTCCGAGAAAATTCAAGTTATAAGGAAAAGGTTAAAAACTACTCAGAGTCGTCAAAAGAGTTATGCCGACAATAGAAGACGAGATATTGAGTTTGAAATCGGAGATTTTGTATTCTTAAAAGTCTCCCCTTCCAAAGGCATTATAAGGTTTGGGAAGAAAGGAAAATTAAGCCCAAGATTTATTGGACCTTTTGAGGTTCTTAAGAGGGTTGGTTCTGTCGCTTACAGGATTGCCTTGCCACCAGCATTGTGCCATGTCCATGATATATTTCATGTCTCGATGATTAGGAAGTATATATATGACCCTTCTCACATCATTAAGTATGAGCTGGTAGAGATCGATAAAGATTTATCTTATGTGGAAGAGCCTATTCAGATTGTTGATAAGAAAGAAAAAGTCCTAAGGAATCGGGTCATCCCACTGGTTCAAGTAAATTGGATACATCATTCTGGAGAAGAGACAACTTGGGAGCTAAAGGAGGAAATGAAAAAGGTGTACCCCCGTCTTTTCACCGATAGAGGTACGATAAATTTAGAGAACTAAATTTTTCTTTTAAGGGGGGGAGAGTGTAACATCCCTCGTTTCCGAATGTTCGTATAAATTTCTAGTGATAATGTAAGCATCTATTTTAAATTGACAAAAGAAATAGAGTATGAATTAGAGGTAACTTATTTTTAAGATTTGGGAGATTTGTTCAAAAAAGAATCTGAGGACCTATATGTAAACCCTGAGGACCTAATCGTGAATATAATAAAAACAATGACTAAACTGCAAAATGTACAAAATAACAAATCCCACCGCCTAAGCCTCTCTGCCTTCGTTCTTACGGAACCAGAGAAGGCAGCTGCTGTGTATAAGAACAGAGAAAGAAAGAAAGAAGAAGAAGAAGAAGAAGAAGAAGAAGAAGAAGAAGAAGAAGAAATTGGGGTTTTTAGGGTTCTTGCTTTAATCTTTTCACTCCGGGTCAAAATTCTCAAAGGCAAGTGTTCTAACCCCATCCTATAGAATTTTTAGTCTCTGTTTTTATGTTGATTCAAAATAAATTGAAGGATTTCTATTTAGAAACTGATATGTCTCTCTTTGGACATAGAACCATGGATTCTGAAGTTTTTTCGGTAAACTGACCCCTATACACTGTTTCAGCTATAAGTTTTTGTACAAAATGTTAATTCGGGCAGAAACTATTTTGTTTGAAATTAGACTCTTATATCTTCCTTTTGACACTGATTTTGTAGATTTTGGACACCGAATACGTACCCAAACATCTGTTTCAAATGAGCCTATAGACGCTGTAAAACAGGGTTCAAGATTTCTGACCTGTCGATACTAAAATGCCTATAACTCCCTGTTGAAATTTCTGATTTGTACTAAACTGATTTTATTTGAAACTAGACTTAAAAATATTTCTTTTGAAATATATTTTGAAAATTTTGGAATTCAATTTCCTACCCTATCATCTGTTGAATCCGACCCTATAAATTCTACAAAACAGTGATTGTGTTTTTGACCTTGTGTTACCAAATCAAAGGTAACTCCGTGTTGGGAACCCTGTTTCATATGAAATTTGTTCCATCAGAATACAGATCGATATATGGTCTGACCATAGCTTTCTTATGGGTATTGGAGCATAATTGATATTCTGAAGTATTTGTTTGATGTGCCACTGGAATTCTATCCGAAATCGAGCTTTGGCCGATTTCGCGTATTCTGTTCCGTTCCTTTGGATATTTGAATCCGTCTAACCTTCTTATTGGAATTGAGCTAAATATGATTGCTTGGAATCCCTGTACACTCTTGTTTTTATTTCATTCCAAATCTGAATACATTTGTGAGAGATTTGTTCTTTGCTTCGTATTGTCTCAAAAAGGCACATGCACGTTTCGTTGTTCCGCGTGTGCTTCCGATATATGCTACTTATTGTTAAAACTGTCCTCTTATACTCTGGTGTATGGGATTGTCTGGAATTTTGCCAGAAATGGTAGAGGGTATGCGCTTATTGCCCGCTCTGTGGGGTCCCGCTCTGTGGGATATTCTGGACCTTTGCCAGAAATGGTAAAGGGTATGCGCTTATTGCCCGCTCTGTGGGGTCCCGCTCTGTGGGATATTCTGGACCTTTGCCAGAAATGGTAAAGGGTATGTGCTTAGAGCCTGCGATGCTCTGCTGGCCCCCTCTGACTTCACCTAGACGTGGGTGGATGGAGCTCCCAAACGTGGGAGACTTTTGTTAGGTGGTCACTCAGAAATGGATGAATCACATTCTGACTGAGATCCCACTACACCTTCTATATGTTTGATATGACATCCAAAGTTTTGGTGAGTTGTTTCTGTTCATGCTTTGGATAAGAATGATATGATTGCAACGTCAAGGACGACGTTTGAGCTTCTGTATGATATTTATTTTTGATATGCTCTGAAATGCTTCATTCCCTGATGATTTTGCTTCGAAATGTTCCATATGCCGTTGATATGCTTCGGAACATTTTATATGCCATTGATAAGCTCCGATATGTTTCCTTTGTTACTGATATGCTCCAATTACTCAATGCCCCATCTGTTAGGAACCAAATATGTAAGATTGAAAGGACAATTGTGTTTCTGCTCCTAATGATATTATGTCTACGAAATCGTATATTCTGCCTTGTATTTTGAAACTGTATCTCTTTGAAAATTGTACTATTTTGATATTGATATGTTAGTCACTTGCTGAGCTCTTTATGCTCACCCCGTTTGTTGATAAATTTTTCAGGATTGCGTATCGCTTGCTTAAATGTTAAGATTGGGTTGAGGCGGTGGAAAGTTTAGAAGATTTTGGACAGATCTTTGTTAGCATATGTGTATTTGTTGTATAAGATACTTTGCATCTTATGAAATGTGACGATAAATCTAAACATGTGGATTTTGTGTAAGATAAAGGATCCCTCATGTATAGGATTTTGGAATGTTAAGTTAAATTTATGTAATGATATGATCTTATGGTAATCGTTGGTTTGGTGACTGCAGAGACTTCCCCACTTGTGAATTTTATGTTGTGGTTATTATTTTGATGAGTTAAGTTCAGTTTGTTTGAATTATCGAGTGATGTGTGGGATGTTTATGAACTGCACAGGGTTCTGAATTTGTAAACTATAGAGGTGAAAATTTTGATCTGAATGTTTTCTTAGTGACCTCAAATGTGTGTTTGGATCCTGGGTTAGTTATAATGAAAATTTTAAATATTGTCGATATTTTGAGGGGCGTGACATATGTTCCCGATGCTGGCGGTGCCACTGCCCAACCCAGGAGGTGTCACCGCCTAGGCCAATTCATCTCACTGGTTGGGCTCCAAACTTGGCCCAAACCAGTCCGAATTCGGGTCCAATTGGCCCCTACTTGGGTTATAGGATTAACACCTAATCCTAACCCTAATTAACGTGCTAACTACAAATTTAAAGACATTTTCTAAGCTATTATAAAGTCCGTAAGTCAAGACTTCTTCCGGCGATCTTCCGGTGAACTTCCGACGGTCTTCCGATAAACTCTCGGAAACCATTCTGCGGACTCCCGACAAGCTCCTAGACTTCACGATTTGATCTTGGTGAGTTCCAATGAGCTTCTTCGGCAAGCTCCGATCTTTCTCGGCGAGCTCCGTGAACTTCCAACGAACCTTCCGGTGAGCTTCCGAAAAACCCTTCGACAAGCTCCCTACTCATTCTCGGCTAGTTCCGGCAGCATTCCCGACGAACCTTCGGACTTCCGTCGAACTCTCGAACTCCCAATGAATCCTTTGCGCTTGACTTCGGCACTTTGTTTCGCTTTATGTCTTCATCGTTATCGTAGTTAATCCTGCACACACAAACCAAAACTCAACTCCGATCTAGACAATTATTACAACGCGAATTGACATTCTGTTGCCTGGCACGTCATTGGTTGGCGCTTCGTCCGATTCTTCGGTGCATCGTCTTCTCTTGCGGCTTGTTGCCCAATCGGTGGTTGACCTCCGCAACCCCGATATCCTTGGCGCAATTTCGCTCTCCTTGGCCCGATGCCTGACATCCAAAGCGTTCAGCTATCCAATATCCTGACGTGATCTCTTCCGGCGCAACGTCAATTCCTCCTGCCTTAATTGTCTAATCCTGATCGAGTAGACCTGCATAACTCAAAATGCAATTAAACATAAACATAATTATCAATTGGTTTCATCATCAAAATGCGAGATTCAACAGCTGCGACGGTGCGGGTGGGAGCAACGATGCTTGTTGCAGTTGCTGCATGGAGGGATCGCTGCTATTGAGGGCTAGGAGGCAATGATGGTGGTGTGGCTGGGGGTAGTGCCACTGCGGTGGCTGTGACAGCATGGATGGAAGGCAACATTGCTCTGTCTCTAGCGCACTGCAGAAGGAGGCGTTGGTGACGCCGAGGGATCACGTGCGGTTGAGGAAATGGCGGTGGTTGCGACGTTCGTGGTTGCCTTGTTTTGATCGCCATGAGAAAGGATGGTCGAGCGACTGTATCTGCAACCCAAGGGGGGCAGCAATGGTGGCATGGTTGGGGTAGCGTCGCCGATGGTAGAAGCGACGAGGGGGTGGTCCGCTGGCTACGAAGTAGCGGCCGTGGCCCTTCTCACTCGAGCGAGATGGGCCGGCGAGGAGGTGAAGGTCATTGGCCGGGGAGCAGCGTCAGCGGTGGTCGAGCGGCGATGGTGGAGGAGTTGCCTTGCAGCGGCGGTGGGGAAGAAGGGAAGCAACAGTGCGGCGGGCTGAAACAAGGGTCCTGGCTGCCAAGAAGCAGGGGCGGTGGTGCTAGAGAGAAACCGACGTCTGCAGCTATGACCCAAGGGGAGGCAGCTAGGGTTGTGATTGGGGGGCGGGCGACGGCGAGGCCATTGGGAAAAGTGATGGACAGTGGTGGTGACGTGGTTGGAAACAAGGGCAATCGATGAGTTGCCCTGTTTTGGTCACCGCGAGGAGGGAGGCAACCAGCGATTGTGGCTGCGACCCAAGGGGAGGCGAGTGTCGGTGGAGAAGGAGGCAGCTGTGGTGGCGCGGCTGGGAGCAGCATCACCAAAGATCGCCGAGGAGGGGAGGTCAAGCAATTGCGACTGCGACGCACGGGGAGGTAGGTGATGGTGGAGAAGGAGGCAGCGGTGGTGGTGGTGGCTGCTGCTGGCTGAGTAGCAGCGGTGGCAATGGTGGTCCGTCGGCCTCCAAGCAACGGCGACAATGATCGCTGACCGGAGAGCAGCGGCGGCGGGTGGGCTGGTTGGAAGCAGGGGAAGCAAGGGTGTCTGCAGCTTCTTCTTCTTCTCTCTCCTTTTTTTTTTTTTTTTAAGATGAAGATAACCTTGCTGCTCTGATACCAAATGATAGAACTCTAAGGTTTTATCGTAAAAGAAATAGAAGAAATGAAAGAAAAGGGGATGATCACTTTGAGGGGATCAGCCTCCTTGATCGCTTCGAGGGGATCAGCCTCCTTGATCACTTCGAGGGGATCAGCCTCCTAGGGTTTGTCCACATATTAGAATAATATTTCATTCATTGATTGGTTCATTGATTGATTGATTTAAAGAAAGGGTTACATCACTATTTATAGAGTTCCACCAAGACTTCGACTCTTAATAATAAATAAATATTAAATAAACCTCTACTTGAACTAAACAGACTCAATAAACAACTAGACTAAACAGACTCAATAAACATTATTCAAAAGCTCAAAAAAAAGGGTCCTAACATATGATTAGGGTAATAAAATATGTACCCCTTTGAATTTTTTGAATAAATAATAAAATATTTAAAAGTAGCCCTTGAATTCAATTTATTTCATGTGAATTGAAGTCCGTTATCTCTACATGACAATTCTAAATATGTAAATATCTTAAGTTGAGTTTCCTATCGATCCATAGCTCAAAAGAAGTTAATAGAATTAACTTACTAGAAACCCTATTTAAGATGTACATAATTGTCCTTAGAGTTTCTCCTCACAATGATTCAGGTATAGAAGAATAACCCCATCATCTCCTAACCATATCCATAATAGTATGATTTCACTTTTCAACAATCATATTCTAATATGGCACGTTTGATAAATCATATTAGGCACATATACCCTATTTTTTCAAGAATTTAACAAAAGAACTAGAATTATGATCAAGTTCTTCATAACTGCCATAAAATTATTATCCTTATTAGATATGATAATTTTGACTTTTTTTTAATCTAATTATCTATCAACTTCATTTATGTATACCCTAAGGTGTCAATAGTTGGATTAGATATATATAAGTATATATCTATGGATTATCTATAAAAGTGATAAAATATCTCTTAAAACCATAGAGTGAACTATATATATAAGCATATATAATCTGAAGGAGTCTATGAAACTATATTTCATTCTAATATTTTATTATAAGATCATTGTAAACTCAAAATTTACATTAATTTTGTATAAACTATTATACATAATTCAAAGGTTAACTTATATTGAATCATACTAAGTTTACAACTATCAAGAGATAAATAATATTATAACAATTCTAGGTAAAAAACCTAAATTTTCTAGAATTATAAAAATATATCACCAAGATCCATCAAATAAATTATCTCTAGGCATAGGCGATAAGTGCCAACTACCATTGCTTTTGCTTTAAGATGATTCTTGTAACAATGAATATTTCATTCTTTTTTAGTTTTCACATTGAAATAAATATCTATTATTGGTAACGTATGTTGAAACATCAAAATAAATCTATCGAGTATTGAAAAAGAATTTTTCTAACGTTTGATTTGAAATATATAAAGGTCAGACTTATATATTTCCTTTTAAACTAAACCTTGTAGTTTTTCTTCACGTGACTTTCCTTACTACAAAAGTAGCACTTTAGTATGAAGATTTTTCTTTTATGAGTTTATATAGTATTTATAAACTCAGGTGATTTATGCTTCAACTTTCTTTTATTGTTACCCACTCCTTATAGTATCCAAAATATTAAGAATCTTCCTTACTTTTTCTTAATTATTTCTAAATATATATATACTAGTAAACACATTTAAGCTTCACTTATCCTTAATTTTATTATAGTAAATTTTAAACGAGTCAAACTAATAAGAAAGAGGATTAAGAATAAATTATACCAAAAAAGACTCAATTACAATAATGCTCAATATTCTTGATTCTTGAGCTTACAACTTTATTAGTTATATTAAGGATATAATATTAAATTCCTTAAATACTATCATTTTGAATTTCAATCAGTTCTTTCATTAAAGTATTAGCCAATAACTTATCAATAAATTTAAATTGATCTTTAAATATTGTAGCACATTGATTATAGATCGTAATGTGTTAAATCTCGGATTTTGATGATTAAATCAATTAATGAAGTTATGATCTAATGAGTGTTTGAGTGACACAAGACTAACTTTAATTATGGAAAGGTAAATTGACTGAAGTAGGAGAATCAGACGTTGAGCTAGAATAGATCATGTTAGAGATTGGATATCGGGCCAAACGATTGGTCGATGTGCCGGAAGATAGACTTTGTGCCATGAGTTCGGGCATCGGTTCAGAAGGATCAAACATTGCACCAAAAAGATCAGATTTTACGGGAGGTCAACATGTTGATGGATCGAGCAATACGCCGAAAGATAGGACGATGCGTTGAAGGTTCGGACGAAGCGTCGGAGGTTCGAACGAAGTGATGGAGGTTCGGACGAAGCGTCAGATGAATAATGACATGCCGGATAACATAGAATTCATGTTTATAATTATTTATGTTTTGAATGAAGTATGTTAGGTTTTAATTGAGTTGGTTTTAGGTGTAACAATGCCAACTTAATTAGGGGCCTATTGAGCCTGAATCAAAACTGAATTGGGCCTATTGGTAGGCCAATTCAATGACCGAAAGTTGAGTCAAGCGGTGGCACCACCAAGCCAAGAAGTGAAACTGCATATGAGCTGGAAAGTACAAAGCATACTTTTCAAAAAACCCGACGGTAGTACTGCTAGGGTTAGCGGTGGTATCGCCGAGTGTTAGGTGGTGGTACTGCCTAGACTAGCAATGGTACTACCTAGACATAGTCTCCCAGACTGTGTCAGGTGATGGTACCACCCAGCATAGGCAGTCATACCGCTAGTGCATAGGGTGGCAGGCGGTGGTACCGCCCAATGCAAGTGGTGCTACCGCTAGTACATCGAAAACCTAGGGATTTGAATTTTTGGCTCCATTTTTGAAACCATTTGGGGCCTATAAATACCCCACTTATTCTTGCTTGGGATAGCAAGAAAAAGAGTAGAAAGGGGAAAGAATTCTTAAGAAAAAAGTATGTAATCTCTCTTAAATTGTTGTCTCTTCTTCGTACCGTTTAGAAGTCTTTCTAAGGAAGGAGTGAGGTCTTATTATAAAAGAGAAGTGTGAAGGTTCTCTCCTGAGCTTGTAAAAAGAAAAAAATGTTGTAATAAGGATAGTTGGTCTTCGTCCGTTGAAAAAAAGATCGGTAGTAAAAGTCGATAGCCTCGAGTGAAGAGGAATCAAGAGTGGACATAGGTCAGGACAACCGAACCACTATAAATCTGGTTTGCATTTTTGTTTATGCTTTTTTTTTTACAATTACTAATTGATTTTGTTGCTTACTACTTTTACTTATATTTCAAGTTAAACGTATTTTCAATACGAGTTTTATCAAATGTGTTAGGACCGAAATTGACACTAAGAGGGGGGTGAATTAGTGCTTACGTAAAAACATCAAGTATTTAGAAAAATCATTTCAATAAAATCATATAAGAAATGTTTTTGAACTTAGAGAAAGTGTGAAGTGGAGTGAGTAGCCAAATCAGTAAGCAATATAAAGGAAAAAGGCAAAGAAGAGAAGACACCAATTTTATAGTGGTTCGGTCGTCGTGACCTGTTAGGATTAGAGCGGCACTAAGAGGAGGGGTTGAATTAGTGCAGCGGATTAAAACTCATAAGTTTGAAAACGATTTTGTAAATGTGTAGAGATTTCGATTCGACAAAGAATGACTTAGTAAAAATAGCTCGAGTATATAAAGGTTTCAGAAAGTTAAACACTCACACATTCAAGGAACACAATAATTTAAAGTGGTTCGATCAAATGACCTACATCCAATTACGAAGCCTTCTTGGATGAGGCTCCCAACTTCCACTAGTAAATCACATTGAAGGGGAAGGACCAAATACCCCTCTTACAACATTTTTACAAGTGGTTCACACTCTTACAGATTTTTCAAAGAGAAAGAGGGAGGTGAATACTTAAGCTATTGAAAAAACAAGACTTTGCTAAGGCTTTTTCTCAATTTCTAACTTCTCAAAAGGTGTCTTCTCTGTTGAGAATTGAGGGGTATTTATAGACCCCAAGAGGATTCAAATTTGGGCTCTAAATTTTGAATTCCTTTGGGTTCCCGGAGTTGGCGGTGCACCGCCCGACCTTTCGGGTGCTAGGCGGTGCCACCGCCTAGTCCAACGGTACCACCACCCGATCCTTCGAGTTCTGGGTGGTGCCATCGCCCAGTCTGGTGGTGCCACCGCCCATCCTTATGGGTCACTGGTTGGGCTCCAAATTTGGCCCAAACCATTTCATATTAGGGCCCAATTGGCCCCTAACCAGGTTATAGGATTAACTCTTAATCCTAACCCTAATTACATGCAAACTATGAAATTAAGACATAGTCCTAAGCAGGTTTTTAACCGGCAACATCGAGTTTCCTTCCAACGAGCTTTCCGACGATCTTCCGACGGACTTCCGATACACCCTCGGATTTCTTCCAACGGACTCCCAACAGGCTCCCGATCTTGTGGCGAGTTCAGCGAGTCTTTGACAAGTAGCCGAACCTTCTTGGTGATCTCCGCAAACCTCCGACGATCTCTTCGGTGGACTTCCGGAAACTTCGACAAGTCCCCGATTTCTTCTCGGTTGGTTCTGGTAGCACTTCCGACGAATCTTCGGACTCTTGGTGGACTCTCGAACACCCATCGAACTTGACTCCGGTAGACTTGCTTTATGTCTTCAAGCTATTGTAGTTAATCCTGCACACTTAACTCAATAATATGGATTAGATCAATTAACCCATCAATTGATTTCATCATCAAAATCCAAGATTCAACAATCTGCCCCTTTTTGATGATGACAATCAATTAATGACGGAGTTAAACATAACTCCTCCTATCTATATGACATATAATGAGAAGATAAAAACACTTGAATTGAATCTCTTTGACTTCAAGCCTAAACCGATAAGTTCTATCCTTTGAACTTATCGTTATTCTCTATAAACATGAGCAAATACAAAACTTCATATTTCTCATAATTTCAAGCTATGAAAATTATTTTCAAGTCGAATGGTAAAAGACAACTAACATTTTGACAAGAGATATGAACTTTGAACATGAATCTCATGATATAAATGTAAGGCATGATTTCATATGATCATGAGATGAAGCGACAACCAATCTAAAAACTTTCATATTGCGATATTCTCAAAAAGTTTTACGATGCATATAAGACATTTTTTGCGATGCATATAAGACATTTGCATTACACAACATATTAGCTTTTGCAATTCATATAAGTCATGCTATCACATTTGTGATGTATATAAGACATTAGCTTTTGCAATTCATATAAGTCATGTTATCATATTTGCGATGCATAAAAGACATTTGCATTACACAACATATTAGCTTTTGCAATTCATATAAGTCATGCTATCACATTTGCATAAGTCATCAATCTTTTGCTCATTCTTCTCCCCCTTTGTCATCAACAAAAAAGAGATGAGACTTTAAGCGTACAATTTGTGATCATAAAATCATTAGAAAGGAATTCAGCATTAAGATTGATCATACAAAATTCATCTCATTAGAAAAATTCAACATTCATAAAAAGGAGATGGCAAAAAAATTGACAAAGCTTTAACTTGGCATTAAGATTAATCATACAAGGATCGCATGTCAAGGTAGCAGAATAAGAAGGCATATCGATTAATCCTTAGGAGGAAATCCATAGTTCTTAGACATGACATCTATCTTTTGATTCATGTAATTGAATTTGCTCTTGCTGTGATTTGAGTTTCTCTTGTTGTGATTTGATCTGATGTAATTCTACCATAATGAGATCTTCAGAAGATGAAGTAGGAGCTGATTTTGAAGGTGCTGCACCAAAGGGACTAGGAGGAGGAGATTCATTTTTCCTAAAAATTGGTATTTCGGGGCATTCTATTGGTGGGGGAACTGGATCAGTCCTTCTAGGTTGCCTAATCGATATACCATTGCTAAAAGTGCACCAAAGTCTTTTGAGTAGGTTTCTATTGATAGTGATAAATCGATCAACTTGAATTATTTCTTCATCGGGTGAGACACAAATATTATGGGCAAGTACTAATCGAGTAACTAACCCCCCATATGGTAACATTGTGTCTTTAGCTATTATGTCCTGTATATGTTGCCGGATTAAGTATCCAAAACAATTATGTTGGCCGGTCATAATCCAATACATAGTGCTTAGCTCTATTTGACTAATTTCATCATGATGAAATTGTTTGGGAAGTAGTATGCTAGTCATGATGTGATGAAGAAATTTAGAGTTAAAGGGCAATAAGTGCTCGTAACTTTTGGGAATGATGCCTAGGTTCAGATTTACAAAAATAGTTTCTAAGGCTTCGGAGTAAGTTGCTCCTATTGCATTGATATCCCATTTATTTCTAAAATAACAGCCCATATCCTCTTTGGTAATTCTAATTAACTCACATAAAGTACTATCTGTTAGGATCAAGACCATTGGGAGGCGGTGAATTAGTGCAGTGGAAAACATTCAACGATTAAAACTACATTCGTACGATAAAAGCGATTTTGGTAAGAAAGCCGATTCGTAAATCACTTTAACTTGTGATCAAGCAAGATGCAGTTAAAGCAAAGATATAAATACAATTTGCAGTTATGATGGAAATCAGAATGCAAGCGCAAACTGAAATATGATGTTCATACGATAAAACTGATTTCCATCTTAATGCCGATTTAGAAAATACTTAACTATGAAACACGTTCATAAATGAGCAGAAGGCAGTAAGCTACTGAGGATGTTTGCAGTAAAGATAAGATTCTCAAAGTAAATGCAAACCGAGATTTAGAGTGGTTCGGTCAATCTTGACCTACATCCACATTTGGCTTCCTCCTCTGATGAGGTCACTAACATCCACTAGAGGCCTTCCTTCAATAGGCGAAGGCCAACCACCCTTTTACAGTTTCACTCCTTTTGACTAGCTTAGGAGATAACCCTTACAGAATTTTCTTTCCTCTCTTGACAGATCAAAACTTGGAAGAAAAGAGGAAGGAGAACTTTTAACTCATACAACACTTTTGAGCTCTAAAAATCACAAAGTAAGATTGGATTTTCGGTGCCCATTAATGCAGGAAAGGGTGGGGTATATATAGGCCCCAAACTGGTTTGAATTTAGAGCTCAAAAATGTCATTTCCCAGATTTCTGGGGTCTTGGCGGTAGTACCTTCTGATTGGGGCGGTACAATTGCCTAACAGCTCGGAGACTGAGCCTTTGGGCGGTGCCACCGCTTGACAAGGTCGGTTGCACCGCCCATTCTCGCTCGGAGACTGAGCCCAGGCGGTGCCACCGCCTGACTAGGGCGATTGCACCGCTTGGCAAAGCTCGGAGATCGAGCTCAGGCGATTCCACCGCCTGTCAGGGGCGGTTGCACCGCCCAGTCTCGCTTGGAGACTGAGCCCAGGCGGTGCCACTGTTGAATCTCGGATTTTGATGATGAAACTAATTGATTGTGTTTAGATGTTTAAAAGAATTTTGATTGATGTAGGTCTACTCAATCAGGATTAGACATTTAACGTAGGAGGAATTGACATTGCGCTGGAGGAGATCACGTTAGGATATTGGATGGCAGAAGGCTTCGGACATCGGGCATCGGCCCAAGAGCGGAATTGCGCCAAGGATATCGGGGTTGCAGAGGTCAACAGCCAAGTTGGCAACAAGCCGCAAGAGAGGACGATGCGTTGAAGAATCAGACGAAGCGCCAACCAATGACGTGCCGGGCAACAGAATGTCAATTCGCTTTGTAATACTTGTCTAGATCGGAGTAGAGTTTTGGCTTGTGTGTGCAGGATTAACTACGATAACGATGAAGACATAAAGCAAAATAAAGTATCAGAGTCAAGCGCAAAGGATTTGTTACGAGTTCGAGAGTTCGACGGAAGTCCGAAGGTTCATCGGGAATGCTGTCGGAACTAGCCGAGAATGAGTAGGGAGCTTGCCGAAGGGTTTTTTGGAAGCTCGCCAAAAGGTTCATTGGAAGTTCGCGGAGCTCACCGAGAAAGATCGGAGATTGCCGAAGAAGCTCGTTGGAACTCACCAAGATCAAATCGTGAAGTCTAGGAGCTTGCCGAGAGTCCGTAGAATGGTTTCCGAGAGTTTATCGGAAGACCGTCGGAAGTTCGTCGGAAGCTCGCCAGAAGAAGTCTTGACTTATGGACTTTGTAATAGCTTAAAAAATGTCTTTAAATTCGTAGTTAGCACGTTAATTAAGGTTAGGATTATGTGTTAATCCTATAACCCAAGTAGGGGCCAATTGGGCTCGAGTTCGGACTAGTTTGGGCCAAGTTTAGAGCCTAACCAGTGAGCTAAATTGGCCTAGGCGGTGGCACCGCCTAGACTGGGCGGTAGCACCGCCCAGCACCTGAGAGCTGGGCGGTGGCACCACTTGACTGGTCGGTGGCACTGCCAGTCCACTGTCAGTGTCAGACACTGACATGCGGTGACACCGCCACTGACAGGCGGTGGCACCACCTGCCTCGGAAACCAAAGAGAATTCAAATTTTGGAGCCCAAATTTGAATCCTCTTGAGGCCTATAAATACCCCTCAAATCTCAGTTGAGATTACAACTTTTTGAGAAGCAATTGATTGAGAGAAAGGTCTTAGAAAAGTCTTAGCTAGTCTTGTTTTCAATTTGATAGTGTTCACCTCCTTCTTTCTTGCTGAAAATCTATAAGAGAGTGAACAGCTTGTAAAAAGTTGTAAGAGGGGTCTTTACCCTTCCCCTTCAAGAGATTTGCTAGTGGAAGGTGGGAGCCTCATCGAAGAGGGGCCTCGCAAGTGGATGTAGGTCATTTGATCGAACCACTTTAAAATCGGCGTGATCTCTAGTTTGCATTTACTTATTGTTATTTATATTACTGCAAACCATTTGCACTTTGATGCTCTACTTCTTTGTCTCCTTCTTACGTATCCCTTCAAGTTAAAACGCAATCGAAACAGTTTCAAACGAAACGTTGCATTTATCGTACGAAGTTTCCGAAAGTGTTTAAATCATCAAAAGTTTATCGTACTTTACCACTGCACTAATTCACCCCGCCCTCTTAGTGCCGCTTCGATCCTGACAATTGGTATCAGAGCTCGATATTTCTCATTTCGGACTTACACCCGAGAGAAATGGCTGTTTATGGCTTTCAAGAGGGCTTATCAGTTTTTCGTCCACCGTTGTTTAACGGATTAGACTACACTTATTCGAAAACTCGAATGAGAGTTTTCTTGATTTCTATGAATTTGGATTTATGGAATATCGTTGAAAACGGTTTTCAACTTCCCTCTAAACCGATGAACGAATGGTCGGATTTGGAGAAGAAATATTTTTCTTTAAACACAAAGGCTATGAATGTCTTATTTTGTGCTTTGGACAAAAATGAGTTCAATCGGATTTTTACGTGCGAAACGGCTTTTGATATTTGGCGAACACTTGAAATCTCGCACGAGGGAACTAGTAGAGTCGAAGACTCGAAAGTTAACATTTTATTGCATGATTTTGAGCTTTTTCGAATGCAACCAAGCGAGACTATAGGCGACATGTATACCCGTTTCACAGATGTCGTCAATAATCTAAGAGTTCTTAGTAAATCTTTTTCGAATTTTGATCTCGTAAGCAAGATCTTAAGATCCCTTCCAAAAAGGTGGGATCCTAAAATAACCGCAATACAAGAAACAAAAGATTTAAATATTTTTCCACTTGAAGAACTAATTGGTTCATTGATGACATATGAAATGTTGTACAAAACACATGATGAACATGATGAACAAAATCACCTTCCAAAGAACAGGAAGGATTTGGAACTCCGGACAAATGAATACCACTTGAGCGATGACTCAAGTGATGAGGACAATAATGAACTTGAACTTCGAACACTAAATCTTAATAAGTTTATTAAACATAAATCTAAAATAAAAAATGAACTTGAACGGAGGAAGAGGCCAAAGAAGAGGAAGGGAACCAAGGATGAATCAAGAACTTCCAAAGGTGAAACGACGAATTGGGCTTTGACGGGCTTCGACTACAAGGTAAGTAACTCAACTCTCTTGAATTATTTTGAAATTACTTGAAGTCTTTCATGAGTGCTTAATTTAGAATAGGAAATAAAAAATTATTTTTCAAAAATTATATCATTTTTTCTTTTTTACATCTTTGAAAAATTTTAAATTTGATCATGAAAAGTATATTGCTAAGGTTTCATGCATGTTATGTTTTGAAATGTTGAATGATGTATGCAACATTAGGGATGATAATTATATGATATGTGATAGTGCTTAGGATTAATCCATGCATGTGTATCTTGATGATTTTACACTATTACATGCCTTAATAACATGTTAGAAATTATGTGTTTTGGATACAAAAATATCCATGATCATGAGCATTTTTAATTTCATGATTGAATTTGAAAATCTATAGCAAAACCATGTCCGAATGCATGAAAGTTTTAAATTTTATTTTCGGATTTTCTTGATCCTAACAATTCATTTTTGAGAATTTATTGATCTTGATGGTTTTATGATGAAATTCATTTTTCGATCCTAAATGTTGATGCATGTTTTTATTTAACATAAATGAAAAGGCATACTAACATGAAATCAATCACTTAAAATGAAATACCTAAAAACGGGAAACTATATTATTAATGAAATCATGAATCTACTTATGTTACGAATTTTGTGAACCATAAAAATGATTTTTGGTGATTTGAATTTGAATGAGTTTTATCCAAAATCATGATCTTGATTCCGTGATATTTACAAATTAAGACTTATTATGAATCAAAATTTTTTCATTAATCGATCTCTTAAGATTTTCTTTTGATTAATTATGAGTAGTTTTTTTTTCAAAAAGAAATCATGTCTTTTGGTATTCACATGTTCTAATCTTTCATGATATAATTTTTATGCAATTCCTTGTATTCATGAAATGTTTATCACATCACCCAATTACTTTCTTCTTGATATTCCTTATGTGGTGATATAAAATTATGCATGAAAAACTCTTGATATTATTTTGATGCATACAAATGAAAAGTTATGATTATGAATGGTAAGATGAAATTTGACAAGTTAATACCATCATGATTTGAAACATTTATGATTTGAAATTATGCACGCAATTGCTTTTTATTGTGATGATATATTCAATATGAAAAATGGTATCATACATAAAACTCGTGATAAATATTTTGAAAATAAATGTTTGTATCATGTTAGATGATTTTATATTTTGTGCATGATGAGTTATAGTGATGATTGAAACAATGATTGAAATGATATGAATGATGATTTGGAATCATGCATATAATGATGAGTTTATATGTTTTGAAAATATATATGATGATTTTGTATTATGCATGCAATAATGATGCATGCAGTGATAAAATATTCATGATAAAATTATTATTTTGATATTCATAACTTGAATCTTCCTTTCTTTTTGCCAATGACAAAGGGGGAGAAAGAGTTGCTAATATGCTATCTTGAATTGATGTAAAGGGTCATCTCAAAGAGAAATTAGCTACCTTGCACAAGTCAAAAAAAAAATGCAAAAACTTGCTTACCTTCTTGCACATCTAAAGAAAAGATACAAATGTAACACTTGCCAAATTGTTTGCTTGCCTCATGTAAAATATGGTCCCTTGCTAGTTTGGTTTTTTTGCTAAGGAAGCAAAAATGACACTTCTCAAAAGAGAAGAAAGAGCTTGCTTTCTTTAACATCTTTAATTTGCTAGCTAGCATGATGTACAATTTGCTATCTTGAACATTACAAATAAATACTATCATGCACATTACAAAGAAAAGAAAATATGCCAACTTGCACATTTTTAAATTTGCTAGGTTCTATGTAGTAAAACTTGCATATCGTAAAAGTTGCTAGCTTGTAGAGAAGCAAAGAATTGCTATCTCGAAAGAAGCAAAAATGCAAAACTTAGAAAACTTGCAACAAAATTGCTCTTGCCATGCTTTGTATCAAAAATAGGTTGATATCCTTAAAAGCATCGCATTAAATTTTTTAGTATCGCGATGTATCACATGTATCACAAATTAAAATTTTTTAGACTATTATCATATCATGTTTAACAATTGATGTCTTTCATGACATGATTTCTTTGCATTTTTGTCTTGTATATATCATGTGATGATTGAAATATTGATTGATGCAAATTCATAATTTATGTAAAAGTCTAAATCATTGGTTCCTCTCCTTCTTTTCGGCAATGGCATAGGGGGAGAAAGATTGCTAGCTCAAGGCAAATGCTGGCTAGCTTGTACTCTTCCCTTCTTTTCGACAAAAACAAAGGGGAGAAAGCTTTTGCTAGTTAGAACATGCAAAGAAAAGCAAAGTGCAATCTTGCACAAGAAGCAAGTGTTGAATTGCCATGATTGAACTTAAGAATCTTACTATGCTTTTGTGTTTATATGTTGTGATAAAAATCTAGCTTCATGTTACAAAAACTTGAATATCTTTTAAAATAGCTAGAGCTACTTCTCCTTTTTGTTGATGACATAGGGGGAGAAGTATATTGATGACTTCATACATTGAATTGAATATTTTATATATATTTGCATGATGGTTTAAATGTTTTTCATAACATATGATGAATGTTACTTGGATTTGGGATAATCCAAGTGTTCTATCAATGGCATATTGATAGGGGGAGTTTAGTTAAACTCTGGGGAGTTAAGTTTAACTCCATTAGTCATCAATTAGTTGTCATCATCAAAAAGGGGGAGATTGTTGAATCTCAGATTTTGATGATGAAACTAATTGATTGTGTTTAGATGTTTAAAAGCATTTTGAGTGATGCAGGTCTACTCGATCAGGATTAGACAGTTAACGCAGGAGGAATTGACATTGCGCCAGAGGAGATCACGTTAGGATATTGGATGGCAGAAGGCTTTGGACATCAGGCATCGGGCCAAGAGCGGAATTGCGCCAAGGATATCAGGGTTGCGGAGGTCAATCGTCGATTGGGCAACAAGCCGCAAGAGAGGACAATGCGCCGAAGAATCAGATGAAGCGCCAACCAATGATGTGCCGGACAATAGAATGTCAATTCACTTTGTAATCATTGTCTAGATTGGAGTAGAGTTTTGGCTTGTGTGTGCAGGATTAACTATGATAACGATTAAGAAATAAAGCGAAATAAAGTATCGGAGTCAAGCGCGAAGGATTTGTTGCGAGTTCGAGAGTTCGACGGAAGTCCGAAGGTTCGTCGAGAATGCTGCCGGAACTAGCCGAGAATGAGTAGGGAGCTTGCCGAAGGGTTTTTCGGAAGCTCGCTAGAAGGTTCGTTGGAAGTTCGCGGAGCTCGCCGAGAAAGATCGGAGCTTGCCAAAGATGCTCATTGGAACTCGCCAAGATCAAATCGTGAAGTCTAGGAGCTTGCCGGGAGTCCGCAGAATGGTTTCCGAGAGTTTATCGGATGACCGTCGGAAGTTCGTCGGAAGCTCACCGGAAGAAGTCTTGACTTATGGACTTTGTAATAGCTTAAAAAATGTTTTTAAATTCGTAGTTAGCACGTTAATTAGGGTTAGGATTAGGTGTTAATCCTATAACCCAATTAGGGGCCAATTGGGCTCGAGTTTAGACTGAATTGGGCCAAGTTTGGAGCCTAACCAGTGAGCTGAATTGGCCTAGGCGGTGGCACCGCCTAGACTGGGCAGTAGCACCGCCCAGCACCCGAGAGCTGGGCGGTGGCACCGCCACTGACAGGCGGTGGTACCGCCGGCCTCGGAAACCAAAGAGAATTCAAATTTTGGAGCCCAAATTTGAATCCTCTTAAGGCCTATAAATACCCCTCAAATCTCAACTGAGATTACAACTTTTTGAGAATCAATTGATTGAGAGAAAGGTCTTAGAAAAGTCTTAGCTAGTCTTGTTTTCAATTTGCTAGTGTTCACCTCCTTCTTTCTTACTGAAAATCTGTAAGAGAGTGAACCGCTTGTAAAAAGTTGTAAGAGGGGTATTTACCCTTCCCCTTCAAGAGATTTGCTAGTGGAAGGTGGGAGCCTCATCGAAGAGGGGCCTCACAAGTGGATGTAGGTCATTTGACCAAACCACTTTAAAATCGGCATGATCTCTTGTTTGCATTTACTTATTGTCATTTATATTATTGCAAACCATTTGCACATTGATGCTCTACTTCTTTGTCTTCTTCTTACGTATCCCTTCAAGTTAAAACGCAATCGAAACGGTTTCAAATGAAACGTTGCATTTATCGTACGAAGTTTTCGAAAGTGTTTAAATCGTCAAAAGTTTATCGTACTTTACCGCTGCACTAATTCACCCCCCGCTCTTAGTGCCGCTCCGATCCTAACAGCCACCGCCTGACCTAGGCGGTTGCACCGCCCAGCTTTCCTAGGAGACCATCTCCTGGGCAGTGCCACCGCCTGGCAGGAATTCTGATCCGAATGGGTTGATCCATTCGGCCTAATTTGGGTCTATCAAGGGCCTAATTGCCCCCAGATTAAGTTAATGGGATCACCTCCCATTCCTTACTTAATCTACATGCTAACTACGATATTTCTTAAGACATTTACTGCAACTTGCTCCGGTGCGTCAATCGCTTCTTCCGGTGAGCTTCCGGCGAACTTCCAGCGAACATCCGACAAACCTTTAGCGATGCTCCAACGGACTTCTGGCCAACTCTTGGACTTGCGACGATCCACTTGGCGAGTTCCAACGAGCTTCTTTGGCAAGCTCTTGGACTTCTCAGATTTGTTCCCGCAGAACCTCCGACGACCGTCCGGACTTCCGTCGAACTCTCGAACTCCTAACGTGATCAAGGTCTTGACTCCGGCGTAACTCCTACTGCATGTCTTTCTTTCATCATAGTTAATCTTGCACACTTATCTCAACATATGGATTAGATAACAAATGACAATTGGCTTCATCATCAAAATCCGAGATTCAACAATCTCCCCCTTTTTGATAATGACAATCAATTGATAACGGAGTTAACCTTAACTCCCCCTATCTATATGTCATACTTGAGATAAATCATTCTTGAATTCAAAGCCTTTGAATTCAAGAGACATATTGATAAGTTAAGATCGTTTAACCTTATCAATACTCCCATCATGATTCCTATCATGATGTATTTCTCTGAAAATGATGTCAAGGCTTGACACCCATTTTCAGGTTTTACATTTCAAATGTGAAAGATAGCAATCATAGCAATTCATCATATGGTAAGATATCAACATGTAAGACTGCGATGTAAGTTCTTGATATCTTAACATAATACAAACGTTTCAAGTGTTTAGCAATCGTAGTATCACATGGCAAGATATCAACAAGTAAAGTTGCTATGCAAGTTCTTGATATCTTATCATGATATGGCAATAACATAGTGCAAATATGGCAATAACATAATGCAAATATGACACTCATAGCATCAATTCATATATTTCTTATTTAAATATGGCATTCATAGCATCAATTCATATATTTCTCCCCCATTGTCATCAACAAAAAGGAGAACGATATAAGCAAATTTTAAGCATAAGTGCGGTAATTATGTCATAACTAGGTTCATGTCATTTTCCAACAATGAGTGATAGGATACCAATTATGCAAACATCTCAAGGAAAACATGACATGGAGATAGCTTTGAATACTTCTTCCTTTTTATTTGTTATTATATTTTTGCATGAAGGAGGAAGGCTATTTGTGATACCAGCTATTTGTGAGTTTACTTTGAATGAAGTTAAAATCGATGAGAGATTAAATCATACTTCATTTTTATAAGGATCAAGATATGTATGTGAAACAAATCCTTGCAAATAAAAACACTATCATCTATATAAGAAGGAATTTACAAGCAGGAATCATTTCATCAAATCCATTACTCAAAAAATATTTTTCACATGATAAGTGTATGAGAGTTGTATTTGCTAGTTGATTCCATATGTCAAAAATTAATGATGAGAATCAATCTCGATATGATGTATGCTTATTAAGTTCGGAAGAGGATAATGTATCGAGAAAATCCGATTGTTAGGATCAAGAAAATCCGAAAATGAAATTTAACACTTTCATGCATTCGGACGAGGTTTTGCTATAGATTTTCAAATTCAATCATGATGATAAAACATGCTTATTATAATGAAAATTTTTGTATCCAAAACACATAATTTCCAACATGTAATTAAGGCATGTAATTATGTAAAATCATCATGGCAATTAAGTGATTTGATCATTAAAAAATATAAAAAATAATCTTAACAAGTCCATGCATTCGGACATATTAACATTCCTAATTCTCTTCTAAAGAAATCAAATTGTTCTTCACTTAGTGGTTTTGTAAAAATATATGCTAGTTGATGCTTAGTATCTATGAACTCTATGATTACATCATGATTTGTGACATGATCTCGTATAAAGTGATGTCTAATATCAATATGTTTTGTTCTTGAGTGTTGAATGAGATTCTTTGTTAAACATATTGCACTTGTGTTATCACATTTAATGGGAATATTTTTAAGATGGACTTTATAATCTTCTAAGGTGTTTTTCATCCACACAACTTGTGCATAGCATGCACTAGCTGCAATATACTCAGCTTCGGTTGTTCATAGAGCAACCGAGTTTTATTTCTTAGATGACCAAGAAACAAGAGAATGTCCCAAAAATTGACATGTTCCTGATGTGCTTTTTCTATCTAGTCTACACCCAGCAAAATCCGCATAAGCATAAGCAATTAACTCAAAATTCTCGAATTTTGGATACCATAATCCTAGATTTATGGTACCTTTAAGATATCTAAATATTCTTTTAACTACTTTGAGATGAGATATCTTAGGGTTCGATTGAAACCTAGCACAAAGTCCTACACTGAACATGATGTTTGGTCTAGTTGTAGTGAGGTAAAGTAAACTTCCTATCATACCCCTATAAGTTTTTTGATCGAAGCTTTCTCCACTTTCATCAAATTCTGACTTAGTGGAGGTGCTCATAGGAGTATTAATAGCTTTTGAGCTATCCATATTAAATCTTTTCAGCAGATCTAAAGCATATTTAGTTTGACTAATAAAGATGTCATTGCTTAGTTGCTTAATTTTAAGCTTAAGAAAAAGGTTAATTCTCCCATCAAACTCATTTCAAATTCGAGACTCATGGTTTTAGCAAAAGATTCACAAAGGGATTCATTCGTAGAACCAAAGATAATATCATCAATATAAATCTGAATAATGAGAAAATTATTTTCAAAATTCTTAATAAACAATGTAGTATCGACCTTACCTTTTGTGAAATTATTTTCAATAAGAAAAGTACTTAGTCTATCATACCAAGCCCTTGGGGCTTGTTTTAAACCATAGAGAGCATTGGTTAATTTAAATACATGATTAGGGAGGCTATTATTTTCAAATCCGAGAGGTTGTTTAACATAAACTTCTTTAGAAATAAAACCATTAAGAAAAGCGCTTTTAACATCCTTTTGAAATAACTTAAAATTATTATTACTAGCATAGGCAAGGAGAATCCTTATGGCTTCTAATCTAGCCACAAGAGCGAAGGTTTCTTCGTAATCGATACCTTCTTCTTGGTTGTAGCCTTTGGCCACTAATCTAGCCTTATTTCTAACCACGATACCAGATTCATCTTGCTTGTTTCTAAAGACCCATTTAGTACCAATAACTAAATGGTCATTTGGCCTAGGAACAAGCTTCCATACCTCATTTCTCTCAAATTGATTTAACTCATCTTGCATTGCGATAATCCATGAATCATCTTTCATGGCTTCGTTAATATATTTAGGATCAATTTGGGAGAGAAAAGCAGCGTTGGCACAAAATTTTTTAAGAGAAGAACGTGTTTGGACCCCCTTAGATGTGTCTCCTAGGATTAGCTCCTTAGGATGAGCATCTACATACTTCCAATCCTTGGGTAAGGGTGTTTCAGAAGTGGATGCATCCAAGTTACTAGTTGGAGAAGGGGTTTCATTTAAATTCAAAGAGTCGAAATTAACATCATCATCAAAATCATTTTTCTTGATTTCGAAAATCTCATTAAAAACAACATGAATGGATTCTTCTATAATTAAAGTTCTTTTATTGAAGATACGAAAAGCTTTAGAAACCGAAGAATAACCAAGAAAAATTTCTTCATCGGATTTAGCATCAAATTTTCCTAAGGCATCTTTTTCATTCAAGATAAAACACTTACACCCAAAAACTTTAAAATATGAAACATTGGGTTTTTTATTATTCCACAACTCATAGGGAGTTTTGGTGAGTAAGGATCTTACTAGAATTCTATTCAAAATATAGCATGTAGTGTTTACGGCTTCGACCCAAAAGTATTTGGGTAGGCTCTGTTCATTCAACATGGTTCTTGCTATTTCTTGTAAATTTCTATTCTTTCTTTCTACTACTTCATTTTGTTGAGGATTTCTTAGAGTAGAGAAGTTGTGGTTGTATCCATTAGATTCATAAAATTCTTGGAAATCTCGGTTTTGAAATTCACCACCATGATCACTTCAAATTGATGAAATCATAAAACCCTTTTCATTTTGAACAAGTTTACAAAACTTGGTGAAATATCTAAAGCATTCATTTTTGTGTTTCAAGAAATAAGTCCATATGTATCTACTATAGTCATCTATAATGACAAAGGCGTATTTGCTACCTCTTAGGCTTGATGTAGAGATTGGTCCGAACAAGTCTATATGGATCAATTGTAAGGGCCTAGAAGTGCTTATTTGATTCTTAGATTTGAAACTACCCTTATTTTATTTTCCTAATTGACAAGCATCACACATATTATATTTGAAGAACTTGATATGAGGAATTCCTCGTACAAGTTCTTTGGATAATATTTGAGTGATTAGTTTTATTCTAGCATGACCTAATCTCCTATGCCAAAGCCAAGCATCCTCATTCAAAACCGAGAAACACATTTCATTGCAAAGATCATTGATGTCAATGGTGTATACGTTATTATGTTTTAATGCAATCATAGATGTGTTTTTGTGTGGTTTTTCAATGATGCAAGCATTAGATTCGAATTTGATGATATATCCTTTATCACATAATTGACTAATACTCAAGAGGTTATGTTTTAAACCATCAACTAACAAAACATCTTCAATAAATAAGTTGGATTTGTTACCTATGGTCCTTTGCCAATGATTTTACCCTTGTTGTTGTCTCCGAAGGTGACATAGCCTTCGTCTATGCTAGTGAGCTTAGAGAATTGAGATGGATCTCCGGTCATATGCCTTGAGCATCCACTATCAAGGTACCATCTCTTGCTCCTAGCTTGTGATGGTGTATGTCTCTATAAGAAAGGATAATTTTTAGGTACCCATTTGCTTTTGAGTGCCTCAAAAACTAATCTACATTGTTTATCATGTTGCATAGAGTTTATCATGGTTCCTTTAGGAACCCAAATTAATTTGTTCGGACTAATTTTCTTGAATGAACATTGATGTGTTTTGTGTCCATATTTGCAACAAAAGTTGCATTTGCTTTGGTGTCGAACATGTAAGATGAGGTCTTTTATGAAGGTGGTTGGATTTTGGTGAGGACTTCTCACAAATCCGATTCCACTTCTTTTGGGAATGTGACCCTTGTTTGCAAGGATCATGTTCAAAGACTTGCTACCAACCTCGAATTTCTTCAAGGTGTCCTTAAGTAGTAAGTTTTCCTTTTGGAGAGTTTCTAGATCATGACATTTTTCACATTGAGCTAAACTATCATGATATTCAGTTTTTAATTTATCAAAATTGCTAACAAGACTATCATGCTTATTTTTCAGTAATTTCTATTTTCTACTAATTGTTTTGCATTCATCAAATAAGTCATGGAAGGCATTTAATAATTCATCAAATGATAAATCTGCATCAATTAAATTTGTTACCTCTTCTCCGATGGCCATTAAGGTGTAATGAGCAACTTGCTTAGTGTTGGACTCCTCTTATTTGGACATGCTCGAGTTATCCCACGTCGCTTTAAGCGCCTTCTTCTTTGATGCTCTCTTCTTGGCTTAGGGACAATCACTTTTGTAGTGTCCCAGCTTTTTGCACTTGTAGCAAATAACTTGGTCATTTTTGGGTTCAAGTTTATTTTTTGTGTCACTTTTAAACTTGTTTCTCTTAATAAATTTTTTTAATTTCCTTGTTAGAAGTGCCAAGTCATCATCATAGTCCTCATCACTTAGTTTTCTCTCAAGTTGTCATCTAAAGTTCTAAATGTCATATCCTTCCTGTTCTTTGGAAGGATGTCTTCTTGCTCTTCATGAGCCTTGCAAGTCATTTCATAGGTCATTAATGACCCGATTAGTTCTTCAAGAGGGAAGTTATTTAAATCTTTAGCCTCTTGAATAACAGTGACTTTAGGGTCCCAACTCTTAGGAAGGGATCTTAGAATCTTATTTACGAGCTCAAAATCCAAAAAACTTTTGCCGAGTCCTTTTAGACCATTGACGACATCCGTGAAATGGGTGTACATGTCGCCAATAGTCTCACTCGGTTTCATTCGGAAAAGTTTAAAAGAATGTATCAAAAGATTGATTTTTGACTCTTTCACTCTACTTGTGCCTTTGTGAGTCACTTCGAATGTATGCCAAATATCAAACGCGGTTTCACAAACCGAAACACGATTAAACTCATTTTTATCAAGCGCACAAAAGAAGGCATTCATAGCCTTTGCATTAAGAGAGAAAGTCTTCTTCTCCAATTCATTCTAATCGATCATTGGAAGAGAAGGCTTCAAAAATCCATTTTTGACAAGATTCCAAAGTTCAAAATTCATTAAAATAAGGAAGATCCTCATTCGGGTCATCCAATAGGTGTAGTCCGTCCCATTGAACATGGGTGGACGTGTAATAGAGTGGCCCTCTTGGTTTCCGACGTATGCCATCTCTCTTGGGTTTTAATCTATTTGAGAGTTAACCCCGCTCTGATACCAATTGTTAGGATCAAGAGCACTAAGAGGGGGGGGGGTGAATTAGTGCAGCGAAAAACTTTCGACAATTAAAATTGCATTCGTACGATAAAAGCGATTTTGGTAAGAAAGTCGATTCGTAAATCACTTTAACTTTTGATCAAGCGAGATGCAGTTAAAGCAAAGATATAAAGGCAGTTTGCAGTTATGATGGAAATTAGAATGTAAGCGCAAACTGAAATATGATGTTCGTACGATAAAACCGATTTCCATCTTAACACCGATTCGAAAAATACTTAACTATGAAACACGTTCGTAAATGAGCAGAAGGCAATAAGCTACTGAGGATGTTTGCAGTAAAGATAAGATGCTCAAAGTAAATGCAAATCGAGATTTAGAGTGGTTCAATCAATCTTGACCTACATCCACTTTTGGCTTCCTCCTCCGATGAGGTCACCGACGTCCACTAGAGGCCTTCCTTCAATAGGCGAAGGCCAACCACACTTTTATAGTTTCACACCTTTTGACGGGCTTAGGAGACAACCCTTACAGAATTTTCTTTCCTCTATTGACAGATCAAAACTTGGAAGAAAAGAGGATGGAGAACTTTTAACTCATACAACACTTTTGAGCTCTAAAAATCACAGAGTAAGATTGGATTTTTGGTGCCCTTTCATGCAGGAAAGGGTGGGGTATATATAGGCCCCAAACTAGTTTGAATTTAGAGCTCAAAAATGTCATTTCTTGAATTTTCGGGGTCCTGGCGGTACTACCTCCTGATTGGGGCAGTACAACCGCTTGGCAACTCGAAGACTGAGCCTTTGGGCGGTGCCACCGCCTGACAGGAGCGGTTGCACTGCCCAGTCTCGCTCGGAGACTGAGCCCAGGCGGTGCCACCGCCTGACTGGGGTGGTTGCACCTCTTGGCAGAGCTCGGAGACCGAGCTCAAGCGGTTCCACCGCCTGTCAGGGGCGGTTGCACCACCTAGTCTCGCTCGGAGACTGAGCCCAGGCGGTGCCACCGCTTGACCTGGGCGGTTGCACCGCCCAGCTTTCCTGGGAGACCATCTCTTGGGCGGTGCCACCACCTAGCAGGAATTTTGGTCTGAATGCGTTGATCCATTCGGCCTAATTTGTGTCTATCAAGGGCTCAATTACCCCTAGATTAAGTTAATGGGATCACCTCCCATTCCTAACATAATCTACATGCTAACTATGATATTTCTTAAGACATTTACTGCAACTTGCTCCGGTGCGTCAATCGCTTCTTCCGGCAAACTTCCGGCGAACATCCGACGAACCTTCGGCGATGCTCTGGTGGACTTCTGGCCAACTCTTGGACTTGCGATGATCCACTTGGCGAGTTTCGACGAGCTTCTTTGGCAAGCTCTTGGACTTCTCAGATTTGTTCCCGTAGAACCTTCGATGATCGTCCGGACTTCCGTCGAACTCTCGAACTCCCAACGTGATCAAGGTCTTGACTCTGGCACAACTCTTACTGCATGTCTTTCTTTCATCATATTTAATCCTGCACACTTATCTCAACATATGGATTAGATAACAAATGACAATTGACTTCATCATCAAAATCCGAGATTCAACACTATCAAAGATTTGAATTTGTGTTCCAAAGAGGTAGGTAGTTAAGCTATGATTGTCCACACATAAGTTTGCGTAAAATAACCTAACTAACCTAAGATAAATTTATTCATTGATTTGTAGGAGAGGTAAGGCATCTAAATGTGCAAATCATCTAATGGGTTCTAGGTTTCCAAGTTCATCTAGATCAACATGTTTGCCCTTATGTATTGTTCTTGTTTCGAAATTAGGAAACCTAAGAGCTACTTCATTAGATCTAAAAAGGTTTTGGTCATAGGAATCTCCTTCCACCCTATTCCCTTTGGTTCTTGATGATCTCTTAGGAGCCATATCTAATCAAGATGATAGATCATGAAGGAACCGTAAAGAATAGGTTAAATAATGAGAGGAAGAAAGAAAGATTTTAGATCTTACCCTATGTAGATTTCCTTGGGAGGTAGAGAGCTTAAATCAACAAGAATCCCTCTCTTAGGCTTCTAGAGGTTAGAATGAGGGTGAGAGAGGTTTAGGGTTTTGTGGGAGTTCTAGGGAGGGTTCTCATGGGTTGGGGGCGGTTCCACCGCCGACCCTAACTCATCTACTTATATGAGGATTATCGGGCAATGCCACCTCTTAGGGACCGAGCGCCCAGGCGGTGCTACCGCCAATTCTAGCGGTGCCACCGCTGGCGTGCCAAAAAATTTTTTTTCTTTCCCTCCCTTTTTTTTTTTTTGTTTTCAAAGGTGTTTGATTCAAGATAGGATAGGGTCTTGGATTGCTCTTTAAGATATCATTTAGAATCGAAAAATAAAGAAGAAGTCAAATCCACGAAAACTGGAAAGAGGATGAAAAATTTTGGAAAATACATATAATCAAGCTCATTCACAAGGACAATTTAACATGCCTAGTTCTCTTCTAATAAAGTCAAATTGATCTTCATTTAAGGCTTTTGTAAAATGTCTGCTAATTGATGCTTTGTGTCAATAAACTATAGAATGACATTATTGTGAAGGACATGATCACATATAAAATGATGCCTAATGTCGATATGCTTAGTTCTAGAGTGTTGAATTGGATTTTTGGTAAGACAAATAGCACTTGTATTATCACATTTTATGAGAATGTTCTTCAAGTAAATTTCATAGTCTTCCAATGTATTTTTCATCCAAACAACTTGTGCATGGCATGCACTTGCAGCTATATATTCGGCTTCCGCCGTAGATAGTGTAACCAAATTTTGTTTCTTGGAAGTCCAAGAAACAAGTGCATGTCCTAAAAATTGACATGTTCCGGATGTCCTTTTTCTATTTATCCTGCATCCGCCAAAATTGGCATCTGCATAAGCTATTAAATCAAATTTATCAGATTTTGAATACCATAATCCTAAATTGGGAGTTCCTTTAAGATATCTAAAAATTCTTTTAACACTTTTAAGATGGGATAATTTAGGATTAGATTGAAACATAGCACAAAGTCCTACACTAAACATTATATTCGGTCTAGTCGCGGTGAGATAAAGTAGACTATCTATCATTCCCTTATACGTTTTTTGATCAAAGTTTTCACTATTTTCATCCATATCTAACTTAGTGGAAGTACTCATAGGAGTGTTTATCGCTTTTGAACCATCCATGTTAAATCATTTTAATCATTCTAATGTATATTTAGATTGATTAAGAAATATACCATCACTAAGTTGTTTAATTTGTAATCCTAAAAAGAAGGTTAATTCACCCATTAGACTCATTTCAAATTCATGACTCATACACTTACCAAATGATTCACATAGTGATTCATCCAAAGAACCAAAAAGAATATCGTCAACATAAATTTGCACAATAAGAAAATTGTTTTCAAAGTGTTTGATAAACAATGTAGTATCAACCTTGCCTTTGGTAAAATTATTTAAAATAAGAAAGGAACTAAGCTTTTCATACCAAGCTCTAGGAGCTTGTTTCAAGCCATAGAGAGTCTTAGTCAATTTGAATACATGATTAGGAAGAAGAGAATTTTCACATCCGGGAGGTTGTTCGACATATACTTCTTCAGAAATAAAACCATTCAAGAAGTCGCTTTTGACATCCATTTGAAATAGTTTAAAATTATTACTACTAGCATAGGCAAGGAGCATCCTAATGGCTTCTAACCTTGCCACAGGAGCGAAGGTTTCTTCGTAGTCGATACATTCTTCTTGGTTGAAACCTTTGGCCACTAGTGTAGCCTTGTTTCTAACCACGATACCGCATTCGTCTTGCATGTTTCTAAAGACTCATTTAGTACCAATGACTAAATAGCCACTAGATCTAGAAACAAGCTTCCATACCTCATCCCTCTCAAATTGGTTCAATTCCTCTTGCATTGCAATAACCCATGAATCATCTTTCAAGGCTTCGTCAATGCATTTAGGTTCAATTTGAGAAAGGAAGGCGGCGTTAGTACAAAAATTCTTGAAGGAATAACGAGTTTGAACCCCTTTTTATGTATCTCTGATAATTAGCTCTTTTGGATAAGCATCCACATACTTTCATTCGTTAGGTAAGGAAGAAAATGTATCCAAGTTGCTATTTTGAGGAGGGGGTTCATTTAAATTCAAATTATCAAAACCAAGATCATCATCAAAATTATTTTTATTTAACTCAAAAATTTCATTAAAAACTACATGAATAGACTCTTCTATAACTAAGGTTCTTTTGTTAAAAACACAAAAAGCCTTAGAAACAGAAGAGTAACTAAGAAAGAGGCCTTCATCGGATTTGGCATCAAATTTTCCTAAGGCATCATTTTCATTCAAAATAAAGCATTTGCAACTGAAAACTTTAAAATAAGAAACATTTGGTTTTTTGTTATTCCATAATTCATAGGGAGTTTTTGATAGAGATGGTCTTATTAGAACCCTATTCATGACGTAGCAAGCCGTATTAACGGCTTCGGCCCAAAAATACTTAGGTAGACTATGTTCATTCAACATAGTTCTTGCCATTTCTTGTAGATTTCTATTTTTTCTTTCAACTACTCCATTTTGTTGAGGATTTCTTGAAGTGAAGAAGTTGTGGTTATATCCATTAGATTCACAAAATCTTTGGAAGTCATGATTTTAAAATTTGCCACCGTGATCACTCCGAATTGATGAAATCATGAAGCCTTTTTCATTTTGAGTAAGTTTACAAAATTTAGAGAAACATTTGAAACAATCACTTTTGTAAGCCAAGAAATAGGTCCAAGTATATCTACTATAGTCATCTACAATTACAAAGGCATATTTGCTTCCTCCTAGGCTCGTCGTGTCAATTGGTCCAAATAAGTCCAAATGAATCAATTGTAATGGTCTAGTGGTGCTAATTTGATTTTTTGGTTTGAAACTAGTTTTTATTTGTTTACCTAGTTGACACGCATCACATACTTTGTCCTTAACAAACTTCATATTGGGAATCCCTCGTACTAATTCTCTAGATGAGATCTTAGATATTAGTTTCATACTTGCATGGCCTAATCTCCTATGCCAAAGCCAAGCATCATCATTTAAAGCGGAGAAGCACATTTCATTACCAAGTTCATCAAGGTTGATGGTGTAGACATTATTTTGTTTTAAAGCAATCATTGACATGTTATTGTTTGGTTTTTTAATAATGCACATATTAGATTCAAATCTAACGATGTAACCTTTATCGCATAATTGACTAATACTTAAGAGATTATATTTTAATTCATCAACTAGCAATACATCATCAATTGAAAAACTTAATTTGTTACCTATGGTTTCCTTGCCAATGGTTTTGCCTTTGTTGTTATCTCCGAAGGTGACGTACCCTTCTTCTTTGCTAGTGAGCATAGAGAAATGAGATGGATCTCCAGTCATGTGTCTTGAGCATCCACTATCAAGATACCATCTCTTGCTCCTAGCTTGTGGGTTTGTCTACAAAAAAGGATGGTTTTTAGGTACCCATTTGATTTTGGGTGCCTCAAAAATTGATCTACCAATTTGTTTATTCATCATTGAACTATTTATAGGTCCTTTAGGAACCCATATCAACTTATGTGGACTAATTTTTCTAAATAGATATTTGTAAGCAACATGTCCGGATTTACAACAAAAATTGCATTTCAAATGAGGTGAAACATGTAATGTGGGTCCTTTAATGAAAGTGGTAGGATTTTGGTGAGATCCTATCACAAAACAAATTTCACTTCTATTTGCCACGTGACTCTTGTTTGCAAGGATCATGTCCAAGCCCTTGCTACCAACCTTAAACTTATTTAAGGTCTCTTTAAGTAGCAAATTTTTATTTTTTATTGCTTCTAAGTGTTCACACTTAGAGCATGGAGGAGTCTGAAGACTATCAAGCTTATTTTGTAGTAAGACATGCTCTTTCTTTAATAGATTGAACTTCTTACTAATAGTTCTACACTCATCAAATAATTCATGAAAAGCGATAGAAAGTTCATCGAAAGATAAATCTTCATTAATTAAATCACATATCTCTTCTCCTAAAGCCATTAGCACGAAGTTTGCCTCCTCTAGCTTCTTCACTTTCGGAATCACTTGAATCGTCCCAAGTTGCTTTTAAAGCTTTCATCTTCTTCGGTTGCTTCTTCTTGGCTTAGGGGCATTCATTTTTTAAGTGTCTCGGCTTTTTGCATTCGTAGCATATTACTTGGTCCTTTTTATGTTCAAGTTTGTTTTTTATTTTATTTTTAAATTTATTCTTTCTTATAAATTTTTAAAATTTTTGAGTTAAAAGTGTAATTTCATTGTCACTGTCCTCATCACTTGATGTTCCTTTCAAATGGTTTTCTTGTGTTATAAGTGTTATATCCTTCCTGTTTTTTGGAATGGGGTTCTCGAGCTCTTCATGAGCATGGCACGTCATTTCGTAGGTCATTAGAGACCCAATAAGTTCTTCGAGAGGAAATGTTTTAAGGTCCTTAGCCTCTTGAATAGTCATAACTTTTGGATCCCAACTTTTTGGAAGGGATCTTAATATTTTAGTTACTAGTTCAAAGTTAGAAAAACCTTTACCAAGAGCTTTGAGTCCATTGATGCAATTCGTAAAATGGGTGTACATGTCTCCGATGGACTCACTTGGTTTCGTTCGGAAATGTTCATAAGAGTGCACAAGAATGTTGATTTTGGATTCGTTCACTCTACTAGTGCCTTCATGAGTGACCTCAAGAGTTCTCCAAATATCAAAAGTCGAATCACAAATTGAAACGCGATTAAATTTATTTTTGTCCAATGCACAAAATAAGGCATTCATAGCCTTTGCGTTTAAAGCAAAAACCTTCTTCTCCGATTTATCCCATTCGCTCATCGAAAGAGAAGATTTTTTAAATCCATTTTTGACAATAGTCCAAAGCTCGAAATCCATGGAAATGAGGAAAATCCTCATTCGAGTCTTCCAATACGATCTTTTAAGCAATTGTGGGAATTGCTTTGGATGATTGTGGAGGGTTGATAGATGGCTGTGGAAGGGCAGCAAGACGCCAAGAACGCTGCTCTGATACCAAGTGTTAGAACCCTTGCAGATTCTAAACTTGGGGTTGATCTCTTTAGGGGATCAGCCTCCTTGGAACTCGATAGGGGTTCCTCCCTCCAAGTTGCTGCTCAAAGGCTGCAGAAAAGATTCATCTATTACTTATCCAAAAGAGGAGGAATACATGGCTATTTATAGGGTTTCTAAACCCTAACTCATAATAGGACTCCTACTCAAGACTCCTAATAGGACTTCTACTCAAGACTCCTATTCCTTTACAACTCCTAATTCTTCTCTAAGAAATAACCTCCTAACCCTAGCCGGCCTCTTCACCTCTTTAATAAGGGTCGGCTTAGGTAGATTTTACATGAATATCCCTCTCAATTAGGACTCTCCTAGCTAGAGTCCTAACAATTTCTCGGCTCGTTCCTCTAGAACTTCCGACAAACGTCCGGACATCCAACGAACTCTTGAACTCCCAACATAATCGCGTCCTTGACTCTGGGACTTCATTTTGCTTCATGCCTTGCTATCGTAGTTAATCCTGCACATGTAAAAACACACTTCGATCTAGATAATTAATACTAACCATTAATCAAGTTGTCCAGCATGTCATTGGTCCCTCGATGCTTCGTCCGATTTTTTGGTGTATTGTCCTCTCTTGCAGCCTATTGCCCAATCGGCTAGTTGACTCCACAACTCTGATATCATTGGCACAATATCCGCTCTTTTTGGCCCGATGCCTGAATCCACGACCTGAAGCCTTCTGTCGATACGTCGACCGATCCACCGGCCCGACGTCCAATCTTCTGACATGTTCCTCTAGTACAACATGATTTTTCCTGCTTTAATTATCTCATCCTAATCGAAGCATCCTACGCCACTCAAAATGTAGATTAAAACATAAACACATATCGATTGGTTTCATCATCAAAATCCGAGATTCAACAATCTCCCCCATTTTGATGATGACAACCAATCGACGACGGAGTTAACATTAACTCTCGGAGTTTAAACAAACTCCCCCTATTAATATGGCTTATTGATAGAAACTCTTGGATTCAAAAATCTAAGCAAACATGTCATGATCAAATCATGCATGACATCAACATTCTTCTCCCCCTTTGTCATCAACAAAAAGGAGAAGTCCACGATTAATGTGTTTGGAAATATAAGTTTAACTCATTGCTTGATAAACATAATCTATAGTTTTATCATCATGCAATTTAGCTATCATCGTAGATATGCAAGGTAGTAAGATAGCAAGTTCTACAACATACAAGCTAGCAAATTTTACAACATTTTAGAACATGCAAACTAGCAGTTTTGAGATGTTCAAGAAGGCAACTCTTGCTTCTAGAAATATGCAAATTTATCAATTTTGCTAGATGTGCAAGTTAGCATGTTTTGCTTCTTGAGATAGGCAAGATAGCACTTTTGCTTGAGATCGCAAGATAGCATTTCTTGCATTTGTTGAGATTGCAACTTTTTGCTTCTTGAGATTGCAAGCTAGTAAGTTTGCCTCTTTTTGTGATGTGCACGCTGGAAATACACATCATATGCATCACATATATCTTCACAATAAAAAGCATAAGTATTGCATGCATCATTCCAAATCATAAATGTTTCAAATCATGATGGTATTAATTTGTCAAATTACTTCCTACCATGATAATAACTTTTCCCTCTTTTATCATTGTAAACAAAAAAGAATAAGGGAAGAACAAAATAGTGTAAAATATTTCAATCATTTCAATGCATACAAGTCATAAATACAAAGACATCATGTCATGAAAGATAAGACCCGTTGAATTACAAAAGACATGATTCATTTTATCAAATCTCTTCTTTTTATAAATAACAAAAATTATAGGTGTACAAGGAAAAGATCTTGATTAAAAAAAACTCTCAAAGTAGTAAATCCAAGAAATCAAAATCATGATTTGAATACAAACTCATTCAAATTCAAATCGTCAAATCAAAATTATTTTCAAGAGATTCATAAAAGGATGATCAAATAGATTCATCAAAGTCAATAAGATAGAGAAAAAAAAAATTCAAGAAAAATGCTTTTCTCTTTTTAGTTGTTTCAATTCATGTGATTAACTTCATTCAAGCATGCCCTTTTTTTTATGCCAAATAAAAATATGCATCAACATTTAAGATCAAAAACTAAATTTCATCATAAAAACCATTTATCTTGCTTATAACCAAAAAAGCCACTTTTATTATCCTAAAAATCAATAATCCATAAATCTCAAGAATCATTATGCATAATTTCGAAATTTATTAAGCATGATCATTATGCATCATTATATTATTTCATCAAACATAAAGTATTTTCAATCAAGTTCATTGTAGTCGCATTTTTCTTTTTAGGTGAATCTAACTTTTCATGCTTAGTTTCCATACAAAAGTCATGCATCATTTTTAAAATCGGAAGACAATATGAAAATCATTAAGATATACATTATTACTTCTCAAACACATACATAAAATTAATCATATTTAGTGTGCAAGCATTAGATTAACATTTTATTATATTTTTCATACAATTTTATGATCATTTTCAAAAATTACTTAGAAAGATAAGGATGATTCCTATTTTTTACATTTTCATTACATTATGTAATTTTTAAAAAATAATTTTTCTAAACTAAATAAAAAAGAAAATGAATCATGAAAAGCATCAAGTAATTTCAAAATAAATTAAGGGGATTTCGATTACCTCATCGTTGAAAGCGGTTAAGGCATAGTTTGCCACCTCGCCTTTGTTAATTTTCTCCTTGTCTTCGGAGGAGCTCGATTCATCCCAATTTATGTTCTTCTTCTTGTGTTTAAAGAAAGTAGTTGCGTTATTTTTGTTCTTGTTCTTTAATTCTTGTTTCATGAACTTTTTAAATTTCTTAGTGAGTAGTTCATGTTCACCATCACTTGAGCTTATACTCAAGTGATCTTCAAATGTTCTAAGTTTGAAATCTTCTTTGGAAGGTGGTTCTCGAGTTCTTCACGTGCATTGCACGTCATTTCATAGGTCATCAAAGACCTTATTAGTTCTTCGATCAGAAAAGTATTTAAATTTTTTGATTCTTGAATAGTGATTACTTTTGAATCCCAAGTTTTAGAAAGTGAGCGTAAAATTTTATTAACAAGTTCAAAATTCGAAAAGCTTTTACAAAGTGCTTTTAGACTATTGACGACATCCGTAAAACGGGTGTACATATCTCCAATAGTCTCTCTTGGTTCCATACAAAACATCTCAAAATCGTGCATCAAAAAATATAATTTAGAATCGTTTACACTACTTGTGCCTTCGTGTGTGATTTCGAGAATATGCCAAATATCGAAGGCCGTTTCGCACAAAGAAACCCGATTAAACTATGTTTTATCTAAGGCGCAAAATAGAGCATTCATAGCTCTAGCATTTAAAGAAAAAATCTTCTTCTCCAAATCATTCTAATCTTTCATTGGAATAAAAGATCTTTTAAAACCAAATTCGACTATGTGTCATAAATCGAGATTCAATGAAAGTAAGAAAACTCTCATTCGAGTTTTCCAATAAGTGTAGTCCGTCTCATTGAAATTATTGAATCTCGGATTTTGATGATGAAACCAATTAATAATGTTTATGTTTAAATCTATGTTTCGAGTAACGTAGGTTGTTTCGATTAGGATGAGCCAATTAAAGTAGGAAAAATCATGTTATGCCAGAGGAAAACATGTCAGAAGATTGGACGTCGGACCGATGGATCGGTCGACATATCGACAGAAGATTTTAGGCCGTGGATTTGAGCATCGGGCCAAGAAGAGCATATATTGCGCCAAGGATATCAGAGTTGCAGAGTCAACTGGCCGATTGGGCAATATGCCGCAAGAGAGGACGATGTGCTGAAGAATCGGACGAAGCGTCTAGAGACCAATGACATGCCGGACAACTTTATTAATGCTTAGTATTAATTGTCTAGATCGAAGTTCATTTTACATGTGCAGGATTAACTACAATAGCAAAGCATGAAGCAAAATGAAGTCCTAGAGTCAAGATTGAGATCACGTTGGGAGTTCGAGAGTTCGTCGGAAATCCGAACATTCATCGGAAGTTCTGGAGGAACCGGCCGAGAAGTCTCAGAGCTTGCCAGAGAAGCTCATCGGAACTCGCCAAGAAGATCGTTGTGAAGTCCAAGAGCTTACCGGGAGTCCGCCGGAACATTGTTGAGAGATCATCGGAAGTTCGTCGGAAGATCGTCGGAAGCCCACTAGAAGAATAGACATAGGGACTTGTTTAGCCTAGCAAATGTCTTAGGATTTCGTAGTTAGCACGTAATTGGGCTTGGATTTGGGTCAACCCAATTAGGGGCTAGCTAGGCCCATGTAAGAACTATGTTGGGCCTAATAAGAAGCCCAAACAGTGCTCCAAAAAGTATCACCATCGTGGCACAGTCTTCGAGATTGTGTCAAGCGATGGTATCGCCGGTCTGGGCGATTGTACCACCTCTAGCAGGGTGCCAGGCGGTGGTACCGCCAGTCTGAGTGGTGGTACCACCCAGCACTGCCCCCCAGGTGGTGTTACCGCCCAAGGCAATGTCAGCCAGACTGATATTGGGCGGTGGTACCACCTAGCGCAAGCGGTGGTACCTCCTAGCGCAAGCGGTGGTACCGCCCGTGCCCGGGGAACTCGTGATGGGAAAGGTTTAGGCTCCAAGTTTGAATCAACTTGAAGCCTATAAATACACCTCTCATCCCTGGTTAAAGCACACAAGTATTGAGAGAAAAAAAGGTATAGAAACGCTGCTGCAATCTTGTGTGAGCTCCTCTCAAAGATCTAAAGTGTTAGAATAGTTTGAGAGAGGAGTGAGTGGGGGTGTAAGGGTTATCTCCTAATCCTGGTAAAAGGAGAATTGAGTTGTAAAAGGTAATTGGCCTTCGCCTATTGAAGGAAGGCCTCTAGTGGACGCCGATGACCTTGTCGGAGGAGGAAGCCGAAAGTGGATGTAGATCACGTTGGCCGAACCACTCTAAAATCAGGTTTGCATTTCCTTTGTGCTATTTATCTTAATTGCAAACTGTCTTCCTTTATATCAAATACGTTTCCGTACGATTTCAAAGTTAAGATTTTTCGTCGAAAATGGTTTAAATCGAACAAAGTTTTAATAGAGACGTAATCTTGCCGCTGCACTAATTCACCCCCCCCCCCTCTTAGTGCCGACCCCTGATCCTAACAGAAAAAGGGAGGACGAATGAGAGAGTGACACTCTTGAAAGCCGAAAAGAGTCATTTCTATTTGGATGTTAAACCAAATTAGAAAAATGTGGCTTTGATACCAATTGTTAGGATCAGGGGTCATCACTAAGAGGGGGGGTGAATTAGTGCAACGGTAAGATAACGACGGTTTAAAAACTTTCGTACGATAAAACCGTTTCCGACATAAAACCATTTTCGGAAACATAACTTGAAAGTGAGTTCGTAAAAGTAATGAAAGCAGTAAGCACCTAAAAAGGTTTGTAGTAAAGATAAATTGCACAAATGTAAATGCAAACCAGATTTTAGAGTGGTTCGGTCAACGTGACCTACATCCACTTTCGGCTTCCTCCTCCGACGAGGTCATCGGCATCCACTAGAGGCCTTCTTCAATAGGTGAAGGCTAATCACCTTTTACACCATTCTTCTCATTTTGCCGGGTTTACGAGACAACCCTTATAAGCACTCACTCTCCTCTCTAAACAAAAATCTATGTTTAAGCTAGAGGAGGGAATACACTTATGATCGCAGTAGCGTTTTCTCTCTTTTAATATCTCTATGCTTGTGTGCTTTAACTAGGGATTAGAGGGGTATTTATAGGCTTCAAGTTGATTCAAACTTGGAGCCTAAAACTTTCCCATCCCGGGTTCCCCGGGCACGGGCGGTACCACCGCCTAGTGTCAGTCTGGCTGACACTGCCCTAGGCGGTGATTTATAGGCTTCAAGTTGATTCAAACTTGGAGCCTAAAACTTTCCCATCCCGGGTTCCCCGGGCATGGGCAGTACCACCGCCCAAGTCTGGCAGTACCATCACTAAGGTCTAGCGATACTACCGCCTGGGGTGCAGTGCTGGGCGGTACCACCGCTTGGCACCCTGCTAGGGGCGCTACAACCGCCCAGACTAGCGGTATCACCGCTTGACACAGTCTCGAAGATTGTGCCATGACGGTGAGACTTCTTGGGGCATTGTTTGGGCTTCTTATTGGGCCCAACACAATTCTTACGTGGGCCTAGCTGGCCCCTAATTGGGTTGGCCCAAATCCAAGCCCAATTACGTGCTAACTATGAAATCCTAAGACATTTGCTAAGTAAAACAAGTCCCTATGTCTATTCTTCTGGCAAGCTTTCGGAGAACTTCCGGCGAACTCCTGGACTTCACGACGATCTTCTTAGCAAGTTCCGACGAGCTTCTCTAGCGAGCTCCGAGACTTCTCGGCTGGTTCCTCTAGAAATTCCAACGAATGTCTGGACATCCAACGAACTCTCGAACTCCCAACGTATTCGCGTCCTTGACTTCGGGACTTCATTTTGCTTCATGCCTTGCTATCGTAGTTAATCTTGCACATGTAAAATCACACTTCAATCTAGACAATTAATACTAAGCATTAATAAAGTTGCCCGACATGTTATTGGTCCCTCGATGCTTCGTCCGATTCTTCGGCTCATCGTCCTCTCTTGCAGCCTATTGCCCAATTGGCCAGTTGACTCCGCAACTCAGATAACTTTGGTGTAATATCCGCGCTTCTTGGCCCGATGCCCAAATCCACGGCCCGAAGCCTTCTGTCGATACGTCGACCGATCCACCGGCCCGACGTCCAATCTTCTAACATGTTCCTCCAGCACAACATGATTTTTCCTGCTTTAATTGTCTCATCCTAATCGAAGCATTCTACATCACTCAAAACGTAGATTAAAACATAAACACATATCGATTGGTTTCATAATCAAAATCCAAGATTCAACAATCTCCCCCTTTTTTATGATGACAATCAATCGACGACGGAGTTAACCTTAACTCTCGGAGTTTAAAAAAACTCCTCCTATCAATATGGCTTATTGATAGAACTACGATAGTAAGGCATAAAGCAAAATGAAGTCCCGGAGTCAAGGATGCAATTACATTGGGAGTTCAAGAGTTCGTCGGAAGTCTGGACGTTTGTCGGAAGTTCTGGAGGAACCAGTCGAGAAGTCTCAGAGCTTGCTAGAGAAGCTCGTCGAAACTCGCCAAGAAGATCATCGTGAAGTCCAAGAGTTCGCTAGAAGTTCTCTTGAAGCTCGCTAGAAGAATAGACATAGGGACTTGTTTTGCTTAGCCAATGTCCTAGGATTTCGTAGTTAGCACGTAATTGGGCTTGGATTTGGGCCAACCCAATTAGGGGCTAGCTAGGCCCATGTAAGAATTGTGTTGGGCCCAATAAGAAGCCCAAACAATGCCCCAAGAAGTCTCACCGTCGTGGCATAGTCTTCGAGACTGTGTCAAGCGGTGGTACCGCAAGTCTGTGCAGTTGTACCACCCCTAGCAGGATGCCAGGCGGTGGTACCGCCCGACACAGCACCCCAGGCGGTGGTACCGCCTAGGGCAGTGTTAGCCAAACTGACACTGGGCGATGGTACCGCCCAACGTAGGTGGTGGTACCACCCATGCTCGGGGAACCAAGGATGGGAATGTTTTAGGCTCCAAGTTTGAATCAACTTAAAGCTTATAAATACCCCCTCTCATCCCTAGTTAAAGCACACAAGCATAGAGAGATTAAAAGAGAGAAAATGCTGCTACGATCATAAGTGTATTCCCTCCTCTAGCTTAAACTTAGATATTTGTTTAGAGATGAGAGTGAGTGCTTGTAAGGGTTGTCTCCTAAACTCGATAAAAAGGAGAAGAGGGGTGTAAAAGGTGATTGGCCTTTGCCTATTGAAGGAAGGCCTCTAGTGGACGCCGGTGACATCGTCGGAGGAGGAAGCCGAAAGTGGATGTAGTTCACGTTGACCGAACCACTCTAAAATCTTGTTTGCATTTACATTTGTGCAATTTATCTTTACTGCAAACCTTTCTAAATGCTTACTGCCTTCATTACTTTTACGAACTTGCTTTCAAGTTAAGTTTTCGAAAACATTTTTATGACGAAAACAATTTTATCATACGAAAGTTTTTAAACCATCGTTATTTTACCGCTGCACCTCTTAGTGCCGACCCTTGATCCTAACAATTGGTATCAGAGCCACGATTTTCTAATTTGGTTTAACACCCAAATAGAAATGATTCTTTTTGGCTTTCAAGAGGGTCACTCTCTCATTCGTCCTCCCTTTTTCAATGGGACGGACTACACTTATTGGAAAACTCGAATGAGAGTTTTCTTGCTTTCATTGAATCTCGATTTATGGCACATAGTTGAATTTGGTTTTAAAATGTCTTCTCTTCTAATGAAAGATTGGAATGATTTGGAGAAGAAGGCTTTTTTCTTTAAATGCTAGAGCTATGAATGCTCTATTTTGCGCCTTAGATAATGTTAGGATCGGAGCGGCACTAAGAGGGGGGGGTGAATTAGTGCAGCGGTGAAGTGCGATAAACTTTTCACGATTTAAACACTTTTCGGAAACTTCATACGATAAAAGCAACGTTTTCGTTTAAAATCGTTTCGATTGCGTTTTAACTTGAAGAGATAAGTAAGACGGAGACAAAGCAGTATAGCATTAAAGTGCAAATGGTTTGCAATAATATAAATGACAATAAGTAAATGCAAACCAGAGATTACGCCGATTTTATAGTGGTTCGGTCAAATGACCTACATCCACTTGCGAGGCCCCTCTTCGATGAGGCTCCCACCTTCCACTAGCAAATCTCTTGAAAGGGAAGGATAAATACCCCTCTTACAACTTTTACAAGCGGTTCACTCTCTTACAGATTTTCAGCAAGAAAGAAGGAGGTGAACACTAGAAAATTGAAAACAAGAAAGGCAAAGACTCTTCTAAGACTTTTCTCTCAATCACTTGCTGCTCAAAAAGTTATCTTCTCAGCTGAGACTTGAGGGGTATTTATAGGCCTTAAGATGATTCAAATTTGGGCTCCAAAAATTTGAATTCTCTTATGTTCCCGATGCTGGCGGTGCCACCGCCTAGCGCTCGGGTGCTGGACGGTGCAACCGCCCAACCCAGGAGGTGTCACCGCCCAGCTCTCGGGTGCTGGGCGGTACCACCGCCTAGGCCAAATCAGCTCACTGGTTGGGCTCCAAACTTGGCCCAAACTAGTCCGAACTCGGGCCCAATTGGCCCCTACTTGGGTTATAGGATTAACACCTAATCCTAACCCTAATTAACGTGCTAACTACGAATTTAAAGACATTTTCTAAGCTATTACAAAGTCCGTAAGTCAAGACTTCTTCCGGTGAACTTCCGACGGTCTTCCGATAAACTCTCGAAAACCATTCTGCGGACTCCCGGCAAGCTCCTAGACTTCACGATTTGATCTTGGCGAGTTCCAACGAGCTTCTTCTGCAAGCTCCGATCTTTCTCGGTGAGCTCCGCGAACTTCCAACGAACCTTCCAGCAAGCTTCTGAAAAACCCTTCGGCAAGCTCCCTACTCATTCTCGGCTAGTTCCGGCAACATTCCCGATGAACCTTCGGACTTCCGTCGAACTCTCGAACTCCCAACGAATCCTTCGCGCTTGACTCCGACACTTTGTTTTGCTTTATGTCTTCGTCATTATCGTAGTTAATCCTGCACACACAAGCAAAAAACTCTACTCCGATCTAGACAATTATTATAAAGCGAATTGACATTCTGTTGCTCGGCACGTCATTGGTTGGCGCTTCGTCCGATTCTTCGGCGCATTGTCCTCTCTTGCAGCTTGTTGCCCAATCGGCGGTTGACCTCCATAACCCCGATATCCTTGGCGTAACTTCGCTCTCCTTGTCCTGATGCCCGACGTCCGAAGCCTTCTGCCGTCCAATATCTTGATGTGATTTCCTCCGGCACAACGTCAATTCCTCCTGCGATAATTGTCTAATCCTGATCGAGTAGACCTGCATCACTCAAAATGCAGTTAAACATAAACATAATTATCAATTGGTTTCATCATCAAAATACAAGATTCAACAGATAAAACGAAGTTTAATCGGGTTTCTTTGTGCGAAATGACCTTCGATATTTGGCATATTCTCGAAATCACACACGAAGGCACAAGTAGTGTAAAAGATTCTAAAATATATTTTTTGATGCATGATTTTGAGATGTTTTGTATGGAACCAAGAGAGACTATTGAAGACATGTAGACCCATTTTACGGATGTCGTCAATAGTCTAAAAGCATTTGGTAAAAGTTTTTCAAATTTTGAACTCGTTAACAAAATTTTCACTTACTTTCTAAAACTTGGGATTAAAAAGTAATCGCTATTCAAGAATCAAAAAATGTAAATACTTTTCTGATCGAAGAACTAATAGGGTCTTTGATCCAATGAAATGACGTGCAATGCACGTGAAGAACTCGAGAACCACCTTTCAAAGAATAGGAAGGATTTCGAACTTAAAACATTTGAAGACCACTTGAGCATAAGCTCAAGTGATGGTGAACATGAACTACTCACTAAAAATTTTAAAAAGTTCATGAAACAAGAACTGAAGAACAAGAACAAAAAGAATGCAACTACTTCCTTTAAACACAAGAAGAAGAACATAAATTGGGATGAATCGAGCTCCTCTGAAGATGAGGAGAAAATCAACAAAGGCGAGGTGACAAACTACGCCTTAACTGCTTTCAACGATGAGGTAATCGAAATCCCCTTAATTTATTTTAAAATTACTTGATGCTTTCCATGATGTATTTTCTTTTTTATTTAGTTTAAAAAAATTATTTTTAAAAATTACATAATGTAATGAAAATGCAAAAATTAGGAATCATGCTTATCTTTCTAAGTAATTTTTGAAAATGATCATAAAAATTATATGAAAATATAATAAAATGTTAATCTAATACTTGCACACCAAATATGATTAATTTTATGTATGTGTTGGAGAAGTAATAATGTATATCTTAATGATTTTCAAATTGCCTTCTGATTTTAAAAATGATGCATGGCTTTTGTATGGAAACTAAGCATAAAATGTTAGATTCACCTAAAAAGAAAAGGCATGACTACAATGAACTTGATTGAAAATGCTTTAAGTTTGATGAAATAATGTAATGATGTATAATGATCATGCTTAATAAATTTCAAAATTATGCATGATGATTCTTGAGATTTATGGATTATTGATTTTTACGATAATAAAAGTGGCTTTTTTTGTTATAAGCAAGATAAATGGTTTTTATTATGAAATTTAGTTTTTGATCCTAAATGTTGATGCATGTTTTTATTTGGCATAAAAAAAAGGGCATACTTGAATGAAGTTAATCACATGAATTGAAACAATTAAAAAGAGAAAAGTATTTTTCTTAAATTTTTTTTTTCTCTATCTTATTGACTTTGATGAATTTATTTGATCATCTTTTTATGAATCTCTTGAAAATAATTTTGATTTGACGATTTGAATTTGAATGAGTTTGTATTCAAATCATGATCTTGATTTCTTGGATTTACTACTTGAGATTTTTTTTTAATCACGATCTCTTCCTTGTACACCTACAATTTTTGCTATTTACAAAAATAAGAGATTTGATAAAATGAATCATCGTCCTCTCTTGCAGCCTATTACTCAATCGGCTAGTTGAATCTACAACTCCGATATCCTTGGCGCAATATCCGCTCTTCTTGGCTTGATGTCCGAATCCACGGCCCGAAGCCTTCTGTCGATATGTCGACCGATCCACCGACCCGACATTCAATCTTCTGACATGTTCCTCCGGCACAACATGATTTTTCCTACTTTAATTGTCTCATCCTAATCGAAGCATCCTACGTCACTCAAAACGTAGATTAAAACATAAACACATATCGATTGGTTTCATCATCAAAATTCAAGATTCAACAAACATAACAACCAACAAGACTTGCCCAAAATTTTGAATAGCTCTCCACTACCTCAACCCAATTCAAACATCTCAAAGAATGACAAGACATATCCAGAACGAAAAAGGACAGTTTCAAACAAATAAGGTATCACAATGCAAGGCAGAATACAAGAGATTCAAGGATACCATCTCATTAGATACAAAATCATAAATGTCATTTCAATCAAAACATATTTGGTTTATAACAAATGGAGCACAGAGTAATTTGAGCATATCAGTAGCATATGAGATGTTCCGGAGCATATCAATAGCATATGAAACATTTCAGAGCATAACAATTATAGATGAAATATTTTGGAACGTACCAATGGTGTATGAAATGTTTTGGAGCATATCAATAACGAATAAAACATTTCAGAGCTTATCAATGGCGTATGAAACATTTCGGAACATATCAATGATAAATGAAATATTTCGGAGCATAATAATGGCAGATGAAACATTTTGGAGCATAATAATGGCAGATGAAATATTTTGGAGCATAATAATGGCAAATGAAACATTTCGGAGCATATCAATAATGTATGAAATGTTTCGTAGCATATCAATAACGAATGAAACATTTCGGAGCTTATCAATGGTGTATGAAATATTTCGGAGCATATCAATGACAATGAAACATTTTGAAACATATCAATGGTATATGAAATATTTCAAAGCATATCAATGGTGTATGAACATTACAGAGGCATAGGGAGCATTTCGGAACATATCAATAGCATATGAAATATTTCTAAGCATATCAATGTCATATAAACCATTTCGGAGTATATCAAAGAATAAATACGAAACAGAAACTCAAATGTCGTATTTGACGTTGCATTCATATCATTCTTATCCAAAGCATATATAAAAACACAACCAAATCTCTAGATATCATATCAAACATACAGAAGGTGCACTGGGACCACAGATAGAATATGATTCATCAATTTCTGAATGACCACCCGACAAAAGTCTCCTACGTTTGGGAGCTCCATCCACCCATGTTTAGGTGAAGTCAAAGTGGGCCCATAGAGCATCGCAGGCTCTATACATAACTCTCTTTACCATTTTTGGCAAAGGTTCACTGTATCCCACAAACACCATAGTACAAAAGGACAGTGTGAATAATAAAATTAGCACATATCGGAAGCACATGCAGAACAACGAAACGTACATATGCCTTTATGAGTCAATACAATGCAAACATAATCTTACACAAATGCATTCAAACTTGAAAGGAACTAAAGGCAAGAGTATACAAGGATTTTCACATATATCGGAAGCACATGCGAAACAACAGAATATACATGTGTCCATACGAAACAATGTGATACAATATAAACTTTACATAAAAGGTTTCAAGAATGCAAATAATTTAAGAACAACATCATACAAGAATTCAAAGCAGTAATATAATGCTTAATTGAAGAAATAATTCTAAATGAAATCAATTTCCAAAAGGAATTGAACAAGAACAGGCGAAATCGACCAACGCTCAATTTTTGGCAGAATTCGAGAGGCACATTGGACAAATGATTCAAATTATCAATTATGCTCCAATTTACTCAGGAAATATATCATTGAAAAGATATTTCAACCTACATTCATATAAAACAAGCTTCATAAGAATTGAAGTTCCCAACATAGAGTTACAAATAATTTGGTAAACAAAGGTCGGAGAACAAAATCTCTGTTTGGTCGAATTCATAGGATCGGATTCAATAGATAGCTGGGTAGGTATTTGTACTCAAAATCTTTAATTCTAGGTATAAAAAAAATATCTAGGAGTCTAGTTTCCAACAAAGTAAATTTTGCATAAATCAGAATTCCCAGCAAGCAGTTTAGTATCGAAAGGTTAGAAGGTACGAACTTTATTTTGCAGAATCCGTAGGGTCCATCGAAACAGAAGTTTAGGCAGGCAAATCTACTCCAAATTATTCAAATAAGCTATCAAAAGAAATGTTTACGAGTATATATTCTGATCAAATAAGTTTTATCTAGATGGAAAATCTATGCAAGGATTTATAGCTAAAATTATGTGGAAGGGTCAGAATCTTGAAAGTTTTCCATATTCAAATCATTACGTCTAAATAAGAGATGTATCAAATGCAAGGCTAGAACAATTCAAAGTTTTCATATTCAAGGCAAAAGCAAAGATGAAATTGCAGTAGAAAAGATTGAAACATATATAATAGGAAGGATCAAAACACTTGCCTTTCGAAGGTTTTGATCCAAAGATCCGAAGAAGGTGTAAGCCCAAATCCTTCTTCTACTTTTCCTTCGTGTCCTCTCCCTATTTCATTTTCTACATCTGTCTTCTTTCTTCCTCCACAACTGCAGCTCGTGCAGTATATAGAGGCATAGTCACCTGCTCTCCCTTAGTCTCATTCCTTTTGTTTTTTCTTTCCTAAACGTAGCTGCCACAGCCACCGCCACCGCCACCGCCACAGTCGTAGCCGCAGCCACGACTGCAGCCGTTCTCACAACCGCAGCCCCTTCCACTGTACTACTTTCTTTGTCCTCTTCTTTCACAGACGCAGCTGCTACAATCGCAGCCGTAGCCGTAAACACGGCCACAACCTCTTTTTTTTTCCTTCCTTTCTTTCTCTTTCCCAAATGCAGCAGCCGCAGCAACCGCCGCTGCCACAGCCACGCCGTTGCTGCCGCTGCAACCGCAGGTGTGGCCACAGTCGCCTTCCCCTCTTCCTCTTCTTATTTCACTGATGCAGCTGCTGCAGCCGCAGCCGCCGCAGCAGCAACCACGGCCATAGCCTCAGCCGCAGCAACAACCGCAGCCTCTTCTTCCTCCCCTGCTCTTCTTCCTCTCCTTCTTCTCTTCCAGATGCAGCTGCCACCGCCGCAGCCACATCCCCTTCTTCTTTCCCTCCTTTTCTTCCCTCTCCTTCCTCTTCTTCTTCTTCTTCTCCTTCCTCCGCTTCTTTTCCCCAACGCACTGCCTCTCTTCTCCTATGTTTCCTCCTACGGGAAACAGAGGTGCCGCAGCCTCTTCTCCCTCTTCTTCTTCTTCTTCTCTTCCTCTTCTTCGTCTTCTTCTCCTCTTCTTCCCTTCTCCTCCCCGACACCCCACACCTCTTTTGTTTCCTCGTGCAGGAAACAGAGGTGTTGTCGCCCTAGCTGTAGCCACTTCCCTTTCCTCTCCCTCTTCCCTCTCTTCTCCTTCTTCTTCTTCTTTTCTTCTCTTCGCCCTCTTCTTCTCCTTCTCTTCTTCTCCTCTTCTTCCCTTCTCCTCCCCGACGCCTCACACCTCCTCGCTGCAGCCCTTGCCGCAGCCACCTTCCTCTTTTCATCTTCTTCCCTTTCTTCTCCCTCTTCTTCTTCTTCTCTTCTTTTTATTCTCTTCTCCTCTTCTTCCCTTCTTCTCGACGTCTCTTCTTCTCCCCAACGCCCCACTGATGGAAACAGAGTGCGTGGGAGGCGGTGGGATAAAACCATAATTTTTCTTTTTCTACAGCCTAACAGTTTAATAACTATATTTGCTATATTTACATATAGGTCCTCTGATTTACAAATACATCTTTATAAATAAATTTAAGAAGTAAGAGATATTACAGAATTAACCGAGAAGCCCAGGAGCTTATCAAAAAAATCTATCAGAACTCGCCAAGAAGATCGTCGTGAAGTCCAGGAGCTTATCGGGAGTCCATTGGAACATTGCTGAGAGATTGTCAGAAGTTCACCGGAAGATCACTGGAAGCTCGCCAGAAGAAATCTAGACTTATCGGACTTATTTAGCTTAGTGTATGCCTTAAAATTTATAGTAAGCACATAATTGGGTTAGAATTGGGCCAACTCAATTAGGGGTCAATTGGACCCAAGTTTGAGCTGTGTTGGGCCAAGTGAAAAGGCTCAAACAGTGACCCAACAGGTGAAACCGTCGTGGCACAGTCTCTGAGACTATGTCAAGCAGTGCCCGCAAGTGTCGCCCCTTGCGGGCGGCTCACCAGCGAGTGAGTGCCGCCCTTGCAGGTGGCTCACCCACGGGCGAGCGTCACCCCATCAAGCGGGTCACCCGCAAGCTGCGCTACCCCTGTGGGTGTTGTGCCCGCAAGCAGCGCCCGCAGGTGGGGCACCCGCTGGCTGCAACCCCTGCCGACTGCAAGCCGACTACAAGTAGGTCGTCAGCCGATTGCTGTAAGCGTAGTGCCTGTGTTGTGTTGCTTGCCTACGGCTACCGCTGTAGGCAGCTGCATGCATGCTGCCATCTGCGAGGGCAGCAATAGTCATTACCCTTTCTCGCTTTTGCATAAATGATTTTGATGTCAAAAGATTCTCCAAAACACAACACACATAGTTTAAAACCAATCTTTCGCACGAACAACCTAGCTCAGACACTACTATTGGAAAATCTAGTGGCGACATCACATGCGCAACGAAAGAACAAAAAATAAAAAACCCCAAATTTTCCAAAAAGGTGTTAATCGTTGTGAGTATATTAGTGCACAAAATTCGTGAAATATGAAACTGCGTTAATGAAAGATTATTTTACCTAGGGAGATCGTATTTCCTTGAATCCCTATAGATCTGTAGGAGTGGATGAAGGAGGTAAAGCGTCCTCCTCTCTAGTGGTGATCCACACAACAGGGCTGTAACGACGCTTCTTAAATCTCCAAGCCTGCTATTTGAGGAGGAGAAGGGAAGATGAGAATAGGAGGTGGCTACTAAGAAGCCTCAGCCTATGGACCTTTAGTTCCCTCCTATTTACAGAGGCTCCCAATTAACCCTAATTAATCCTGCCCTATTGGGTGCTAGATCTCCATCCAATTACCCAAGTCTCTTAGATTAGTGTGTCTCTACCCAATAATCTCTTATTAGCTCTTATTGGATCTTATCTATGGGATCTAACAATTCATGGGTTTATTGGATATCCAATAACATAGAGACTCCAACGGATATCTTATATCCAAACATCTACTCGTCGCAACACCTATCATATATGTGTGGCCCTCTAGGCCCAATATCAAGCTGGCTGTGAATCATACCTATCAGAACTCCTTCTGGCTTAGTGAACTATTATCTCCATAATAATTCACTCGACTCATCGACTACGGATGTACTATGCCACTACACCATAGTCCCCAAACGATATATGGGAATCCAATCCTTTGGACCTATCTATCCTTAATTACGTATACTTATAATCCCTCATCCATCTAATATCCTAGAGACCATATATCGGGCATGGTGTTATCAGGCCCATACGGTTTTCCCTCGAGTCTCACTCTATTCAGATTCTCTTGGAAAACTCTTTCTCTCTCAATCCGAATAACCTTGGTGTCTCAAGTCTAAGGACAAGATACACTACTAGGACTACAAAATCACTATTTGACAATAAGTCATCATTAACTATCTAGTATTCCATGAGTGAATCAATCAGTTAACTCATTCTCCAATAAGTACCTGCATTGTATCCTTAGTATCCCCACACAAGCAACTATGAGACAAGTTGCCTCCATTATATAGATAGGTATATAGCACACCAGTCTGTCTGGTTATCTCGATATCCCTCTTAAGTAACATATGACCAGGATTATTTAGGGTCTATGTTTAAAGGCGAATCGGTCTCATTATCATAATCTCATCACGATCTGATTCTCATTGTAAAAATCCACAGACATCATAATATATATGTATATATGCAAGAAGCAATATAAAATGATAAAAATGCTAAAATATAATAAGCAAAAAGAATGTGTAACATGTCATATGTGCCATCACTCACGTGATTGGCTTGTGAGGCAACTATGACTAGCAATCTTCCACTTGACCTAAATCCAATCATGTATGTATTTGATCCCCATTAGACTCCTGTGACACTCAAAGACAATCTGAGATAATGGCTTTAATAGTGGATCTATGATGTTATCTTCGGATGAAACTCTTTCCACTATTATATCTCCTCGGGCCACGATCTCTCTAATAAGCTAGAACTGCCTCAGAATACTTCTGATAAGACCTAGGTTCCCTCATTTGAGCAATCGCCTCGTAGTTATCGCAATAAAAGGGAATCAACTCCTTGTTGACCGGTATAGTGTTGAATCTCGTATTTTGATAATGAAACCACTTGATATATGTTTATGATTTAATCTACGTTCTGAGTGATGCTGGATGCTTCGATAAGGATGAGACAATTAAAGCAGGAAAAATCATGTTGTGCCGGAGGAACATGTCAGAAGATTGGACATCGAGCCAGTGGATCGGTCGACGTATCGACAGAAGGCTTCGGGCCGTGGACTCGGGCATCGGGCCAAGAAGAGCGGGTATTACGCTAAGGATATCGGAGTTGCGGAGTCAACTAGCCGATTGGGTAATAGGCTGCAGGAGAGGACGATGCGCCAAAGAATCGGACGAAGCGTCGAGGGACCAATAACATGCCGGACAACTTAGTTAATTGATTAGGATTAATTGTCTCGATCGAAGTTTTCTTTTACATGTGCAGGATTAACTACGATGGAAGAAAGACATGCAGTAGGAGTTACGCTAGAGTCAAGACTATGATCAAGTTAGGAGTTCGAGAGTTCGACTGAAGTTCGGACGGTCGTCGGAGGTTCTACGGGAACAAATCCGAGAAGTCTAGGAGCTTGCCAAAAGAAGCTCATTGGAACTCGCCAAATAGATCGTCGTAAGTCCAGGAGTTTGCCGGAAGTCCGTAGGAGCATCACCGAGGGTTCATCAGATGATTGACGGAAGTTCGCCGTAAGCTCACCGGAAGAAGCGATTGACGCACCAGAGCAAGTTGTAGTAAATGTCTTAAGAAATATCGTAGTTAGCATGATGATTAAGTTAGAAATGGGAGGTGATCCCATTAACTTAATCTTGGGGCAATTGGGCCCTTGATAAACCCAAATTGGGTCGAATGGATCAGCCCATTCGGACCCAGATTTCTTAGCCAGTGGTGGCACCGCCTAGGTCGGCAGTCGCACCACCCAAGGCTTAGTCTCCGAGCTAGGCTGGGCGATGCAACCACCTCTGATAGGCGGTGGAACCACCTGAGCTCGGTCTCCGAGCTCTAACAAGCGGTGCAACCGCCCGAGTCAAGCGGTGCAACCGCCCAAGTCAAGCGGTGGCACCGCCTGGGCTCAGTCTCCGAGTGAGACTGGGCGGTGCAACTGCCCCTGTCAGGCGGTGGCACCACCCAAAGGCTCAATCTCCGAGCTGCCAGGCGGTTGTACCACCCCAGTCAGGAGGTATTACCGCCAGGACTCCAGAAATCCGGTAGATGACGGTTTTGAGCTCGGAATTCAAACTGGTTTGGGGCCTATAAATACCCCACCCTTTCCTGCATGAAAGGGCATCGAAAGCTTGATCTTACTCTATGATTTTAGAGCTCAAAAATATTGTAAAGGCTAGAAGTTCTCCTCCCTCTTTTCTTCCAAGTTTTGATCTTTCAAGAAAGGAGAGAAAATTCTGTAAGGATTGTCTCCTAAGCTCATCAAAAGGAGTGAAACTGTAAAAGGGTGGTTAGCCTTCGCCTATTGAAGCAAGGCCTCTAGTGGACGTCGGTGACCTCATCGGAGGAGGAAGCCAAAAGTGGATGTAGGTCAAGATTGACCTAACCACTCTAATCTCGGTTTGCATTTACTTTGAGCATCTTATCTTTACTGCAAACCTCCTCAATAGCTTACTACCTTCTGCTCATTTACGAACGTGTTTCATAGTTAAGTATTTTCCGAATCGACGTTAAGACGGAAATCGGTTTAATCGTACGAACATCATATTTCAGTTTGCGCTTACATTCTGATTTCTATCATAACTGCAAACTGCCTTTATATCCTTGTTTTAATTGCATCTTTGTTGATCATAAGTTAAAGTGATTTACGAATCGGCTTTCTTACCAAAATTGCTTTTATCGTACGAATGCAGTTTTAATCATCGAAAGTTTTCCGCTACACTAATTCACCCCCCCCTCTTAGTGCTCTTGATCCTAACAATTGGTATTAGAGCCCGGTATTTCTCATTTCGGATTTACACCCAAGAGAAATGGCTCTTCATCGCTTTCAAGAGGGCTTATCGGTTGTTCATCCACCGTTGTTTAACGGATTGGACTACACTTGTTGAAAAACTTGAATGAGAGTTTTCTTGATTTCTATGAATTTGGATTTATGGAATATTGTTGAAAATGGTTTTCAACTTCCCTCTAAATCGATGAACGAATGGTCAGATTTGGAGAAGAAGTATTTTTCTTTAAACGCAAAGGCTATGAATGCCTTATTTTGCGTTTTGGACAAAAATGAGTTCAATCGGATTTCTACATGCGAAACGGCTTTTGATATTTGGTGCACTCTTGAAATCACACACAAAGGCATAAGTAATGTAAAAGAATCTAAAGTAAATTTTTTGATGCAAGATTTTGAGCTTTTTCGAATGAAGCCGAGCGAAACCATTGTTGACATGTACTCCCGTTTCACGGATGTCGTCAATGGTTTAAAAGCTCTTAGCAAATGTTTCTCGAATTTTGAACTTGTTAGCAAAGTTTTACGACCACTTTCTAAAGCTTGGGAATCAAAAGTAACGGTAATACAAGAAACAAAAGATTTAAATATTTTTCCACTTAAAGAATTTATCGGCTTATTGATGACATATGAAATGGTGCGCAATGCACATGATGAACAAAATAACCTTCCAAAGAACAGGAAGGATTTGGGACATAGAACATTTGAAGACCACTCGAGCATAAGCTCAAGTGATGGTGAACAAGAACTACAAATGAAATTTAAAAAATTAAAGAAACAAAAAATTAAGAACAAAAAGAACAGAACTACTTGCTTTGAACGCAAGAAGAAGAACACAAAGTGGGACGAATCGAGCTCCTCCGAAGACGAGGAGAAAATCAAGAAAGGCGAGGTGGCAAACTACACCTTAACGACATTCAACGATGAGGTAATCGAAACCCCCTTAATTTTTTTTAAAATTACTTGATGTTTTTCATGATGCATTTTCTTTTTTAGAATAATTATTTTTCTTAAAAATTACATATTAAAAAAAAATTGAAAATGCAAGAATATGATCATGCTCTTAATTTTGAAAATAATAATAAAAATTACATATTTTATGTTAATGGAATAAAATGTTATATTTAAATCTAATGATCATATGTATGTTTTTCTTAAGAAGAAAAAATGTGTATCTTGATTATTTCCGATTTTGATTAAAATCATGCTTGATGTCTTAATGAAAATATTAAGAAGTTTAATATCATGCTATATGTGATTAAGAAGTAATAATGTGTATCTCATTGATTTCCATTGTTATTTCTTGATTTTGATTAAATAAAATCATGTTTGATTTGAAGAAATGCATAATGATGTAATATTAAATATTTTGATTGACAATTTTATGCATGAGATTTTAAGTTATACATGATGAGAAGCATGTGTTATTTTCATGAGTATATTTGAAAAACTATGGCAAAAATGTGCCCCAATGCATGAACTTGTTAAGATTATTTTTTGGACTTTCTTGATTCAATGATCAAATCACTTAATTGCCATGATGATTTTACACTATTACATGCCTTAATAACATGTTAGAAATTATGTGTTTTGGATATAAAAATTTTCATGATCATGAGCATGTTTTATCTTCATGACTGAACTTGAAAATCTATAGCAAAACCTTGTCCGAATGCATAAAAGTGTTAAATTTTATTTTCGGATATTCTTGATCCTAACAATCGGATTTTCTTGATACATTATTTTCTTCCGGACTTAATAAACAAATGTCATATCGAGTTTGATTCATATCATTGATTTTTGAAATATGGAATCAACTAGCAAATGCATCTCTCATAGACTTATCATGTGAAAAATATCTTTCGAGAAATGGATTTGATGATTCCTTCTTATATCTTTAGAGAAATAGTTTTACGTGCAAGGATTTGATTCACACACATATCTTGATCCTTGTAAAAATGAAGTGTGCTTTAATATCTTATCAATTTTAACTTCATTCGAGTAAGCTCACAAGTAACTTTCCTCCATGCAAAAAGATAATAACAAATAAAAAGGAAGAAGTAATGAAAGCTATCTCCATGTTATGTTTTTCTTGAGATATTTGTATAATTGATATCCTATCACTCATTGTTGAAAAATGACATAAACTTAGTTATGGCATGAATCATTACCACACTTACATTTAAAATTTGTTTATATCATTCTCCTTTTTGTTGATGACAAAGGGGGAGAAATATATGAATTGATACTATTAGTGCCATATTTGAATTTGAATTATGTTAAGATATCAAACGAAGCTTGCATCGAAATATATGGTAAATTGATGATAGAAATGCTATGATTGCCATATGCCATGTTAAGATATCAAGAACTTGCATCGTAATTTTACTTGCTGATATCTTGCCATGTGATGAAATGCTATGATTTGTTGCTAAAATGATGCATGCAATACTTATGCCTTTTATTATGATGTATGTGATGTATTGCATATGATGTGAATCATGATTAAAATTACCTTAATTTGAATTCAAGATTTATCTCAATTATGGAATTTTGAAATAAGAATGATTACTCACCTTTGTCATAATCTGAAAATTGATATAAGGGTCTTCCCTTCTTTTTGACAATGACAAAAGGGGAGCAAGAATTTCTAGCGTGTACATCATGAAAAGAGGCAAACTAGCTAGCTTGCACAATTCAAGACGAAAGCAAAAATTTCACTTCTCAAAAGAGAAGAAATTACTATCTTGAACATCACCGATAATTGCTAGCTTGAAATCTCAAGAAAATGCAAAAATGTTCTATCTTGCCTATCTCAAGATGCTAAACATGCACTTTGCAACGAAAGCAAAATTACGAGCTCAAACATTGCAAAGGAAGCAAGAATCATGAGCTTACATAAGAAAGCTATCTTGCATTAGCTTTCGAAATCTTTGCTAGCTTGTATGTAGTAAAACTTGCATATCGTAAAAATTGCTAACTTGTAGTCTAAAGAGAAACAAACAGTTGCTATCTCATGAAAAGCAAACATACTAAACTTGCACATCTTTAATTGCTAGATTGCATGATGATAAAACTTGATATTATGTTTTTCATGCAATAAGTTGAATTAATACTACAAACACATTAGAGTTGGAACTTCTCCTTTTTGTTGATGATAAAGGGGGAGAAGTATGATGTTATGCATAAGTTTATGCATAAGTTCATGATGAATATTGCAATGACTTGAATTCAGATTAAATTCAATGTTCTATCAATATGGCATATTGATAGGGGGAGTTTGTTTAAACTCCGGGAGTTAAAGTTAACTCCGTCATCAAGTGGTTGTCATCATAAAAAAGGGGGAGATCATTGAATCTCATATTTTCATGATGAAACCACTTGATATATGTTTATGATTTAATCTGCATTTTGAGTGAAACAGGATGCTTCGATAAGGATGAGACAATTAAAGCAGGAAAAATCATGTTGTGCCAAAGGAACATGTCAGAAGATTGGACGTCGGGCCGATGGATCGGTCGACGTATCGATAGAAGGCTTCGGGCCGTGGACTCGGGCATCGGGCCAAGAAGAGCGGGCATTGCGCCAAGGATATCAGATTTACGGAGTCAACTGGCCGATTGGACAATAGGCCGCAGGAGAGGATGATACGTCGAAGAATCGGACGAAGCGTCGAGGGACCAATGACCTACCGGACAACTTGATTAATTGCTTAGGATTAATTGTCTCAATCAAAGTTTTATTTTACATGTGCAGGATTAACTACAATGGAAGAAAGAAATGCAGTAGGAGTTGCGCCGGAGTCAAGACTATGATCACGTTGGGAGTTCGAGAGTTTGACGGAAGTCCGGACGGTCGTCGGAGGTTCTACGGGAACAAATCCGAAAAGTCCAGGAGCTTGCCAAAAGAAGCTCGTCGGAACTCGCCAAGTGGATCGTCGCAAGTCCAGGAGTTTGCCAGAAGTCCGCAGGAGCATCACCGAGGGTTCATCGGATGATCGACGGAAGTTCGCCGGAAGCTTGCCGGAAGAAGCGATTGACGCACCGGAGCAAGTTACAGTAAATGTCTTAAGAAATATCGTAGTTAGCACAATGATTAAGTTAGAAATGGGAGGTGATCCCATTAACTTAATCTTGAGGCAATTGGGCCCTTGACAGACCCAAATTGGGCCGAATGGATCAGCCCATTCGGACCCAGATTTCTTGGCCAGCGGTGGCACCGCTTGGGTCGGGCCACCGCCTGGGTCGGCGGTAGCACTGCCCAAGGCTCAGTCTCCGAGCTAGGCTGGGCGGTGCAACCACCCCTGACAAGCGATGGAACCGCCTGAGCTCGGTCTCTGAGCTTTGCCAAGCGATGCAACCACCCCAATCAGGCGGTGGCACCGCCTGGGCTCAGTCTCCGAGCGAGACTAGGCGGTGCAACCGCCCCTATCAGGCGATAGCACTGCCTAGAGGCTCAATCTCCGAGCTGCCAGGCGGTTGTACCACCCCAGTCAGGAGGTAGTACCGCCAGGACCCCGGAAATCTCGGAGATGATAGTTTTGAGCTCGGAATTCAAACTGGTTTGGGACCTATAAATACCCCACCCTTTCCTGCATGAAAGGGCATCGAAAGCTTAATCTTACTCTGTGATTTTAGAGCTCAAAAGTGTTGCAAAGGCTAGAAGTTCTCCCTCTTTTCTTCCAAGTTTTGATCTTTCAAGAGAGGAGAGAAAATTCTGTAAGGGTTGTCTCCTAAGCCCATCAAAAGGAGTGAAATTGTAAAATGGTGGTTGGCCTTTACCTATTGAAGGAAGGCCTCTAGTGGACGTCGGTGACCTCATCGGAGGAGAAAGCCAAAAGTGGATGTAGGTCAAGATTGACCGAACCACTCTAAATCTTGGTTTGCATTTACTTTGAGCATCTTATCTTTACTGCAAACCTCCTTAGTAGCTTACTGCCTTCTGCTCATTTACGAACGTGTTTCATAATTAAGTATTTTCTGAATCGGCGTTAAGACGGAAATCGGTTTTATCGTACGATCATATTTCAGTTTGTGCTTACATTCTGATTTCCATCATAATTGCAAACTACCTTTATATCCTTGCTTTAACTGCATCTCGCTTGATCACAAGTTAAAGTGATTTACGAATCGGCTTTCTTACCAAATTCACTTTTATCGTACGAATGCAGTTTTAATCGTCGAAAGTTTTCTGCTGCACTAATTCACCTCCCCCCCCCCCCTATGGTTGAGTTAGTAATAGTATCTTGCTTGGAACTCTTCCAACTTACTGCTCCTCCATTCAAGGTGTATACGTACCCCGAATTTTACTTGCTATCATTGACATCAGACTGCAAACTCGAGTCCGTGTAGCCTTCAACCTTGAGGCTACTACCTCCATATACCAGTAAAAGATCCTTAGTCCTTCTCAAGAACTTAAGGATACACTTTACTGCTTTCTAGTGCTCCAAGCCTTGATCCGCTTGATACCTACTCGTGACACTCAGAGCATGCACTATATTGGGCCTGATACATAGCATGACATATATGATAGACCCTATTATTGAGGCATATGGTATCCTATCCATGTTCGCCCTTTCTTTAGGAGTCTTTGGGGTCATACGCTTAGAAAGCGATGTCCCATGTCTCATCAGTATGAGATCTCTCTTAGAATTTTCTATATTAAACCTTTTGATAATGGTATCTTTGTACATAGATTGGGATAAGCTAAGCATCCTCTTAGATATATCTCTATAGATCTGACTCCCCAAGATATAGGATGCATCCCCTAAGTCTTTCATAGAGTAGTGTCTAGATAACCAAGTCTTTATTGTAGATAGCATGCCTACATCATTCCCAATGATCAGGATGTCATTCACATATTGTTAGGATCGGAGCGGCACTAAGAGGGGGGGTGAATTAGTGCAGCGGATTAAAACTTCGGTTTTGATAAATCTTTCGTACAATGAAAAGCAATATCAATGGAAACCGATTTTAGAAGCTTGATAACTTAGAAACGTATGGAAGCGTAGTAACTAAGTAGAGAAGTTTGCAGTATGTAAATGGCAAGAGTAGGATGCAAACCAGATAACGCAGTAGTTTTTAAAGTGGTTCGGTCAAAATGACCTACATCCACTTGCGAAGCCTTCTTCGAAGAGGCTTCCAACTTCCACTAGCAAATTTCTTGTAGGGGAAGGACTAATACCCCTCTTACAACCTTTACAAGTGGTTCACACTCTTACAATTCTTTTCAACAAGATGAGAGGAGGTGAACACTTAAGCAATATGAAAAACAAGGCTTGCAAAGAATATTCTAAGGCTCTTAACTCAAACTATTGCTTTTCAAAAGGTTGTAATCTCAGTTGAGATTTGAGGGGTATTTATAGGCCTCAAGAGGATTCAAATTTGGACTCCAAAATTTGAATTCTCTTTGGTTCCCGATGCTGGCGGTGCCACCGCCTACACTATTTTAGCTCACTGGTTGGGCTCCAAAATTAGCCCAAACCAGTCCGAACTAAAGCCCAATTGGCCCCTACTTGGTTTATAGGATTAACACCTAATCCTAACCCTAAGTAACGTGCTAACTACGAATTTAAATACATTTTCTAAGCTATTACAAAGTCCGTAAGTCAAGACTTCTTTCAGCGAGCTTCCGGCGAACTTCCGACGGTTTTCCGATAAACTCTCGGAAACCATTCTGCGGACTCCCAGCAAGCTCCTAGACTTCACGATTTGATCTTGACGAGTTCCAATGAGCTTCTTCGGCAAGCTTCGATCTTTCTCGGTGAGCTTCGCGAACTTCCAACGAACCTTCTGGCGAGCTTCCGAAAAACCCTTCGGTAAGCTCCCTACTCATTCTCGGCTAGTTCCGGCAGCATTCCCGATGAACCTTTGGACTTCCGTCGAACTCTCAAACTCGCAATGAATCCTTCGTGCTTGACTCCGACACTTTGTTTTGATTTATGTCTTCATCGTTATCATAGTTAATCCTGCACACACAAGCTAAAACTCTACTCCGATCTAGATAATTATTACAATGCGAATTGACATTCTGTTGCCCGGCACGTCATTGGTTGGTGCTTCGTCCGATTCTTCGGTGCATCATCCTCTCTTGCAGCTTGTTGCCCAATCGGCGGTTGACCTCCACAACCTCGATATCCTTAGCGCAATTTCGCTCTTGGCCTGATGCCCAATGTCCGAAGTCTTCTGCCATCCAATATCCTAACGTGATCTCCTCCGGCGCAACGTCAATTCCTCCTGCGTTAATTGTCTAATCCTGATCGAGTAGACCTGCATCACTCAAAATGTAGTTTAAATTATAAACACATATCAAGTGGTTTTATTATCAAAATACGAGATTCAACAGATATAACACCAAGAAGGTGATAGCGCTCTCACTTACCTTCCTATACACACAAGGCTATACACTTAGTCCTTCTCAAGTACTTAAGGATGCACTTTCCTATACACATAGTGCTCTAAGCCTAGATCTGCTTGATAGACCTGCTCATGACACTTAGAACATGCACTATATCAAGCCTAATATATAGCATAGCATATTTGATAGACCATATCACTAAGGCATAGGTATCCTATCTATATTTGTCCTTTATTCAGAAGTCTTTGTAGACATAATCCTAGAAAGTGATATCCCTTGTCTCATCAGTATGAGACATCTCTTGGAATTTTTTATGACAATCCTTTTGACAATGGTATCTATGAACCTGAACTAGGACAAGCTAAGCATCCTCTTGGATTTATCTCTATAGATCCGAATTCTCAATATGTAGGATGCTTCCCCTAAGTCCTTCATAGAGAAGTATCTAAATAACTAAGTCTTTACTATAGAGAGCATTCCTATATCATGTTGAATCTCATATTTTTATGATAAAACCAATTTTTAATGTTATGATTTAATCTACGTTTTGAGTGATATAGGACTAGCTTCGATCAGGAGAGGCAAATTGATTAAAGTAGGAAGAATAAAAAGTTGGGCCAGAATTGAACATGTTAGAAGATTGGACATCAGACCGGAGGAATGGTCGATGTGTCAGCAGAAGGGTTCATGCCGTGAGTTTGAGCATCAGGCCGAAGGATCGAACATTGCACCAAGGAGATCGGAAGTTGTGGGTGTCAACATGCCGATTGGGAAATACACCGAAGGAGAGGATGATATGCCAAAGGATTAGAAGAAGTGGTAGAAGAACCAATGACATACTGGACAATAGATGATTTGTGCTTTGCAATAATTTGTCTAGATCGAATTAGTTCACATCGTAATTGAGTTATTTTCGAGTGTAACCATTCCAACTCAATTAGGGGCCCATTGGGCCTGAGTTGGGACTATTTTGGGCCAAGTGGAAGGCCCATTCGATCACCCAAGGTTAGGTGGAACCACCCATGAGTTGGAAAAGTCAAGAGCACACTTTTCCATATTGTCATGCGGTGGTAGCGTCGGATTGGGCGATGGTACAGCCAAATGTCAATATGTCAAGCAGTGGTACCACGTAGTGTCAGACTGGCAAGTGGTGGTACCACCTAGTGTTGGCAATGGAACCACTCGTACCCCAAAAACTCGAGGATTTGAATTTTGGCTCCAAGTTTTTGAAGCCATTTGGGGTCTATAAATACCTCACAAATTCCTACTTGGAATATACTAATTCACCCTCCCAACGGCCACCCCCCCCCCTCCACCTCCCTTCTTAGTGCCGACTCTTTCCTAATAGTTGGTATGAGAGCCACGTTTTCTCATTTGGTTTAACACCCAATGAGAAACGGCACTTTTCAGCTTTCAAGAGAGTCACTCTCTTATTTCTCCTCCCTTATTTAATGGGACGGACTACACATATTGGAAACCTCGAATGAGAGTTTTCTTACTTTTTTTGGATTTAAATTTACGAAGTATTATGGAAAATGGTTTTTGAATGTCTTCTCTTCAAATGAACCATTGGAATAATTTAGAGAAGAATACGTTTCTTTAAATGCTAAAGCTATGAATGCTCTATTTTGTGCCTTAGACAAAACTGAGTTTAATCGGGTTTTTATTTACGAAACAGCCTTTGACATTTGGCATACTCTTGAAATCACATATGAAGACACTGGCAAAGTTAAAGATTCGAAAATCAACTTTTTAATGCATGATTTTGAGTTGTTTCGTATGGAACCAAGAGAGACTATTGGAGACATGTACACTTATTTTACAAATGTCGTCAATAGTCTAAAAGGACTTGGTAAAAGCTTTTCGAATTTTGAACTTGTTAACAAGATTTTACGATCACTTTCTAAAAATTGGGATTCGAAAGTAATGATAATACAAGAATCAAAAGATTTGAACCATTTTTCGATTAAAGAACTAATTGGGTCTTTGATGACTTATGAATTGACGTGCAATGCACGTGAAGAACTCAAGAACAACCTTCCAAAGAATAGGAAGGATTTGGGGCCTAGAATAATTGAAGACCACTCGAGCATAAGCTCAAGTGATGGTGAACTTGAACTCCTCATGAAATTTAAAAAGTTTATGAAACAAAAGTTAAAGAACCAAAGTAAAAAAGAATGCAACTACTTGCTATGAACGCAAGATGAAGGAAGCACTTTGGGATGAATCATGCTCATTCGAAGACAAGGAGAAAATCAACAAAGGCGAGGTGGCAAATTACGCCTTAACGGCTTTCGACGATGAGGTAATCAAAACTCCTTTAATTTATTTCGAAATTACATGATGCTTTTTATGAGTTATTTTTAATTTAGTTTAGAATAATTATTTTTCTTAAAAATTGTATATTTAAAAATGAAAATACAAAAAAAAAATGATCATGCTAGAAATTTTAAAAATGATAATGAAAATTGCATGTTTAATAAATGAAAATACAAAAATTAGGAATCATGCTTATCTAGTAAGTTTAAAAATAATCATGAAAATTGTATGTGTTACGATAAAGGAAGAAAATGTTAGACTTAAATCATGCTAGATGTTTTAATGATAATGTGTATCTTAATTATTTCCATATTACTTTTGATTGAAAACACTTTATGAAATCATGCTTAATAAAATAATGTAATGATGCATAATGATAGTACTTAATGAGTTTATCTTTCAAAATTATACATAATGATTCTTACGATTTATGGATTATCGATTTTTACTATAATGAAAATTACTTTTTTGGTTTTAAAAATGATGCATGGCTTTTGTAGGGAAACTAAGCATGAAAAGTTAGATTCACCTAAAAAGAAAAATGCATGACTACAACAAACAAAATGAACTTGATTGAAAATACTTTATGTTTGATGAAATCATTTTCGATGATGCATAATGATGTAATTATGTAATGAAAACATTAAAATTTTTGGTACCATGCTTGGTGATTTTATACTATGCATGAGATTTAAAAATGATGTATGATGATTTTTGTGATTTATGCCTTATTGATCTTTGACGTAATAAATCTTACACTTTCGATTTTAAACGTTGATGCATTTATTTATTTGGAATAAATGAAATAAATTACATTAATTGAAACAACTAAAAAAGGGAAAGGTATCTCCCTGAAAAATTTATTTTTCCCTACTTTATCAATTTTTCTAAAAAGAAGATTAATGAATCTATTTATATCACTTTTATGAATCTCTTGAAAATGATTTTGATGATTTTGATGATTTGAATTTGAATGAGTTTTATCAAAATCATGATCTTGATTTCTTGAAATTATATGAGATTTTCTTTTAATCAAGATCTCTTGTTCGTACTCCTACATTTTTTTTGTATTTTATTTAAGAGGAGATTTAATACATGAATCATGTCTTTTGGTATTTACATGATCTTATCTCTCATGACATGATTTATTATTGTATAACTCCTTGTATTCATCACCCAATTAATTTTTATTGATGAGATGAAATAAAAATATGCATGAAATATAGGATGTAATTCGACAAATTGATACCATCATAATGTGAAATATTTATGATTTGGAATGATGAATACAATACTTATGCTTTTTATTATGATGGTGTATGTGATGTATTGCATATAATGTGAATTATGATTAAAATTACTTTGATTTGAATTTAAGATTTATCTCAATTATGACATTTTGAAATAAGAATGATATGTAAAGTTTTAAAATTATGCATGTTGTAAATTAAAAATATAATTATGCACAAACAAGATTGATACTTTACCTTTGTCATGCTTTGAAAATTATTGTAAAGGGAAAAAGAGATACAAAATTGTATTCTTCCCTTATTTTTGACAATAACAAAGGGGGGAGATAACTAAATTGCACAAGTCAAGAAGATGCAAAAACTTGCTTGCTTACACATCTAAAGAGAAGCAAAAATTACAAACGTACATATCGCAAAAAGAGGCAAAACTTTTTAGTTTGCTCAAAAGCAAGAAATACTATCTTGCAATCTCAAGAGAAGCAAAAGTGATATCTTGCATATCTCAAGAAGCAAAACTTACAATTTGCACATTGTAAAAGGAAGCAAGAATTGTTAGTTTGCACACTTCAACAAGAATGCTATCTTGCATTTGTTTTTGAAAACTTGCTAGCTTGCATGATAATTAAACTTGAGATTTATTATGTAATGATTTAAACTTGTATCTTAAACACTTAGATAGTTAGACTTCTCCTTTTTGTTGATGACAAAGGGGGAGAAGTATGTTGATGTTATAAATAATTTTATCATGACATGTTTGCTTGGATTTTTGAATCCAAGAGTTCTATGGCATATTGATAAGGGGAGTTAATGTTAACTCTGTCATTAATTGGTTGTCATCGTCAAAAAGGGGGAGATTGTTGAATCTCGTATTTTGATGATGAAACCAATTGATAAGTGTTTATGATTTGATATGTGTTTTGAGTGACGTAGGATGCTTCGATCAGGATAAGACAATTAAAGCAGGAAAAATCATGTTGGGCCGATGGAACATGTCAGAAGATTGGACGTCGAGCCGGAGGATCGGTCGACGTATCGATAGAAAGCTTCGGGCTATGGATTCAGGTATCGGGCCATGGATTTAGGCATTGGGCCAAGAAGAACGGATATTGCGCCAAGGAGATCAGAGTTGCAGAGCCAATTGACCGATTGGACAATAGGCCGCAAGAGAGAACGATGCACCGAAGAATCAGACGAAGCGTCGATGGACCATTGACATGCCTGACAACATGATTCATGCTTAGTATTAATTGTCTAGATCAAAGTATGTTTTACATATGCAGGATTAACTACAATAGCAAGGCATAAAGAAAAATAAAGTCTCGAAGTCAAGAATGTGATTTCGTTGGGAGTTCGAGAGTTCTTCGAAAGTCCGGACGTTCGTCAGAAGTTCAGCCGGAACCAACCGAGAAGTCTAGGAGCTTGCCAAAGAAGCTCGTTAGAACTCACCAAGAAGATCATCGTGAAGTCTAGGAGCTTACCGGAAGTCCGTTGGAACATTACCGAGAGATCGTCGGAATTTCGCAAGAAGATCACCGGAAGCTCGCCGGAAGAAACCAAGACCTAGGGACTTGTTTAGCTTAAGTATGCCTTAGATTTCATAGTTAGCACGTAATTAGGATTAGATTTGGGCCAACCCAATTATGGGCCAGTTGGGCCCATGTAAGGACTGTGTTGGGCCCAATGAAAGGCCCAAACAATGACTCAAAGGATGGCACCGTCGTAGCACAGTCTTTGAGACAATGTCAGGCGGTGGTACCGCCCAGTACAGTGTCAGTGTTAGACTGACATTGTCGGTGGTACCGCTCGGACCCAAGAAACCCGAGATGAGATATTTTTAGGCTCCAAGTTTGAATCAACTTGAAGCCTAGAAATACCCCTCTCACCCCTGGTTAAAAGACACAAGCATAAAGAGTTTAAAAGTGAAGAAACGCTATTGCAATCACTTGAGAAATCTCATCATCTAGTCTAAGTCTAGAATTCTGTTTAGAAGGAGTGTGTGTGTATGTGTGTGTGCACTTCTAAATGTTGTCTCCTAAACCTATGAAAAAGAGAAAAGGAGTGTAAAAGGTAGTTGGTCTTCGCCTATTGAAGGAAGACTGATAGTGGATGTTGGTGGCCTCGACAGAAGAGGAATCGGCAGAGTGGATGTAGGTCACGACAACCGAACCATTATAAAATTTACATGTTCTCTGGTTTGCATTTCTATTATTGCCATTTACTTTATTGCAAACTATTTTACTTACTGCCTTCAATACATTTACGAATATGTGTTTCAAGTTAAGTTTCCGAAATCGGTTTTTATCGTACGAAGGTTTTTTGAAACCGACGTATTTTATTGCTGCACTAATTCACCCCACCCCCCTCTTAGTGCCGACTTTTTCCTAACAACACTTTATACAAGAGGGGTGTAAATATTCTCTCCCGAACTTGTGAAAACGAGAAAGAGTGTAAGGGTAGTTGATCTTCACCTACTAAAAAGAAGATCGATAGTGGAAGCCGATAGCCTCGAGTGAAGAGGAATCGAGAGTGGACGTAGGTCACAACCACTGAACCACTATAAATCGGTTTGCATTTTTGTTTTGTTGTTTACCTTTAATAATAATGTCTACTTGAACATACATCACCATATGTTTTATTGGTTATTCATAAGCCTAATTCTAATAACATGTTTCTTAAATATCTTAGATTGTGAGACTTTAATAAATATATTAGTAATTATTAAAGTGGTACTTCAGTTCTCAATTGACACTTATTATTTCTAGGCACTTTCTCTGACTATTAAATACTTTATCTCGATATACTTAAAATTATCATGGTTATCATAAAATATTTTCAACTACTTGATATTTGACTTTGACTATAATAAGTTCTAAGATAAAATTTTACAACTATAAAATTTAATAAGTGACCTCAAAGCATGCCACAAAATTAGTTTTTATTGTCAATAATATAATAATATATTATTTTATACTTTTGTTATAAGTTGCCCCTCTAATTAATATAAATATAAAGTAGAGTTTTTACTGTCAAATTAATTTAAAAAAATTAACATCTAAAAATGCCATCATATCATGCTGATATAATCTCATGTATAAGAGCATATCGTCCTTATCTCTTATAGATTTTTATTTTTTTTTTGTAGGTTTCAAATATTTCATTCCTAGTTTAATTTGGTATCTACCTAACATTCCAACTATAAAACCGATATATACTTGAATACAAATTTGAGCATATAATATAATTTTAATTATGTATATAAAAAAATTTTATTTAATTATCTTTCAAGTAATTTGTACGATATTAGTTTTGATTGAATTTTTCATCTTTAGTTATAAGTATATCATTTGTTAAATAAAATTATATACTAAATCTCTTCAAGACTATCAATATATTATTTTTGAAACAGACCCAATAATCCTTAAGATCTATCCTTAAATATCTCTATACTAATAATATAAACTACCTCATTCATATCAATAATTTAAAAATTGATAAGAAATTTTTAGCTTAGTGCAATGAACCAAGATAGTTATCGACAAATATCATTCATATATAAGACTATTATAAAAAACTTACTCTCACTAACATTTAAATATATGTGTTGAATCTCGTATTTTGATGATGAAACCACTTGATATGTGTTTATGATTTAATCTGCGTTTTGAGTGACGTATGATGCTTCGATCAAGATGAGACAATTAAAGCAGGAGGAATTGACGTTGCGCCGGAGTAGATCACGTCAGGATATTGGATGGCAGAACGCTTCGGACGTCAGGCATCGGGCCAAGGAGAGCGGAATTGTGCCAAGGATATCGGGGTTGCAGAGGTCAACCGCCGATTGGGCAACAAGCTGCAAGAGATGATGATGCACTGAAGAATCGGACGAAGCGCCAACCAAAGACGTGTCGGGCAACAGAATGTCAATTCACGTCGTAATAATTGTCTAGATCGGAGTAGAGTTTTGGTTTGTGTGTGCAGAATTAACTACGATAACGATGAAGACATAAAGCAAAATAAAGTGCCGGAGTCAAGCGCGAAGGATTCATTGGGAGTTCGAGAGTTCGACGGAAGTCCAAAGGTTCGTCGGGAATGCTGCCAGAACTAGCCAAGCATAAGTAGGGAGCTTACCGAAGGGTTTTTCGGAAGCTCGCCGGAAGGATCGTTGGAAAGTTCGCGGAGCTCACCGAGAAAGATCGGAGCTTGCCGAAGAAGCTCGTTGGCACTCTCCAAAATCAAATCGTGAAGTCTAGGAGCTTGCCGGGAGTCCGCAGAATGGTTTCCGAGAGTTCGTTGGAAGACCGTCGGAAGTTCGCCGGAAGCTCACCGGAAAAAGTCTTGACTTGCGGACTTTGTAATAGCTTAGGAAATGTCTTTAAATTCGTAGTTAGCACGTTAATTAGGGTTAGGATTAGGTGTTAATCCTATAACCCAAGTAGGGGCCAATTGGGCCCGAGTTCGGACTGGTTTGGGCCAAGTTTGGAGCCCAACCAGTGAGCTGAAATAGTGTAGGCGGTGGCACCGCCAGATTAGGCGGTGCCACCGCCTAGAACCCGAGAGCCAGGCGATGGCACCGCCCAGCACCCAAGAGCCAAGCAGTGTCACCGCTTGGCTGGGCGGTGGTACCGCCAGTCCATTGTCAATGTCAAACACTGACAGGCGGTGGCACCGCCAGCATCGGAAACCAAAGAGAATTCAAATTTTGGAGCCCAAATTTGAATCCTCTTGAGGCCTATAAATACCCCTCAAATCTTAGCTGAGATTACAACTTTTGAGAAGCAATTGATTGAGAGAAAGGTCCTAGAAAAGTCTTAAAAAGTCTTGTTTTCAATTTGCTAGAGTGTTCACCTCCTTCTTTCTTGCTGAAAATTTGTAAGAGTGTGAACCGCTTGTAAAAAGTTGTAAGAGGGGTATTTGCCCTTCCCCTTCAAGAGATTTGCTAGTGGAAAGTGGGAGCCTCATCGAAGAGGGCCTCGCAAGTGGATGTAGGTCATTTGACCGAACCACTTTAAAATCGACGTGATCTATGGTTTGTATTTCCTTATTGCTATTTACATTACTGCAAACCTTCTTACGTGCTTTATTTCCTCATTACCTTTGCTGCATACCTTTACGAACACGCGTTCAAGTTAAGCACTTCCGAGTTCGATTTTTATCGTACGAAAGATTTGTCAAAACCGACGTTTTAATCCGCTGCACTAATTCACCCCCCCCTCTTAGTGCCGCTCCGATCCTAACAATTGGTATCAGAGCCCGGTATTTCTCATTTCGGATTTACACCCGAGAGAAATGGCTCTTCTTCAAGAGGGCTTATCGGTTTTTCGTCCACCGTTGTTTAACGGATTGGACTACACTTATTGGAAAACTCGAATGAGAGTTTTCTTGATTTCTATGAATTTGGATTTATGGAATATCATTGAAAACGGTTTTCAACTTCCCTCTAAACCGATGAACGAATGGTCGGATTTGGAGTAGAAGTAATTTTCTTTAAATGCAAAGCCTATGAATGCCTTATTTTGTGCGTTGGATAAAAATGAGTTCAATCGGATTTTGGCGAACACCTAAAATCACGCACGAGGGAACTAGTTGAGTCAAAGACTCGAAAGTTAACATTTTATTGCATGATTTTGAGTTTTTTCGAATACAACCAAGCGAGATTATAGGCGACATGTACACCCGTTTCACAGATGTCGTCAATATTCTAAGAGTTCTTGGTAAATCTTTTTTGAATTTTGATCTCGTAAGCAAGATTTTAAGATCCCTTCTAAAAAGGTAGGATCCTAAAATAACCGCAATACAAGAAACAAAAGATTTAAATATTTTTTCACTTGAAGAACTAATTGGTTCGTTAATGACATATGAAATAGTGCACAATGCACATGATGAACGAAATCACCTTCCAAAGAATATGAAGGATTTAGAACTCCGGACAAATGAATATCACTTGAGCGATGACTCAAGTGATGAGGACAATGATGAACTTGAATTTCGAACACTAAATCTTAATAAGTTTATTAAACAAAAATCTAAAATAAATAATGAACTTGAACGGAGGAAGAAGCCAAAGAAGTGGAAGGCAACCGAGGATGAATCAAAAACTTCCAAAGGTGAAACGGCGAATTGGGCTTTGACGAGCTTCGACTACAAGGTAAGTAACTCAACTCTCTTGAATTATTTTGAAATTACATAATACATTTCATGAGTTATTTTTAATTTAGTTTAGGATTAATTTTCTTAAAAATTACATGAAAATATAAAAAAAATTAGAAATCATGCTTATCATTCTAGTAATTTTGAAGATAATCATGAAAATTGTGTGTTTATGATAAACAAAATGATTTTGATTAAAAATGCCTTATGAAATATGATATCATGCCTAATAAATTTATTTTTTGAAGCTATGTATGATGATGATGAGTTTTGGGTAATTTATAGTTTATTGATTATTGATGATTTCCATAATGATCTTTTACGATTTATGGATTATCGATTTATACCATGATGAAAGTTGCTTTAGAAAATGATGCACGACTTTTGTATGCAAACTAAGCATCAAAAGATAGATTCACCTAAAAAGAAAAATGTATGACTATAACAAATAACAAATGATTTTGGTTGAAAATACTTTATACTAAATGAAACCATCATTGATGAATATGCTTTATGTTTAATAGTTTCTTTGGCTTATATGCCCCATGATAAACATTTTGAAAATAAATGAAATCATGTTTGATTTGAAGTAATGCATAATGATCATGCTTAATGATGCATTTTTTTATTTGACATAAAAGTGGTTTTAAAAATTTATATATGTTTTGATTTGACATAAATGAAATAGGCATGCTTATATGAAATAGTGAAGTGTCATGCTTGACAATTGTATACTTAATGATGCATAAAGTTGTAATAAAAATATTAATATTTTAATACTATGATTTGATGATTTTATGCATGATATTTTAAAGTTATATATAATGATGCATAATGATGAAATTATGTAATAAACATATTAAACATTTTGAAACCATGTTTTAGTGTTATGCATATTGATCATGCTTAATAAATTTCGAAATTATGCATGATGAATCTTACGATTTATGGATTATTGATTTTTACTATAATGAAAGTACCTTATTAATCTTTGTTGTAATAAATCTTACTCTTTCGGTTTTAAACATGATACATGTTTTTATTTGGCATAAATGAAACAAAATCATATGTTTTGAAACAATCGAAAAGAGGGAAACATTCTTGAAAATTATTTTGCTCAATCTTATTGATTTTGATGAATCCATTTGTATCATCTTTATGAATCTCTTGGATTTTGATAATGATTTTGATGATTTAAATTTGAATAAATTTTTATCGAAATCACGATCTTGATCTCTTGAAATTTATAACATGAAATCCTTTATAAATCAAGATTATTTTCTATTTAAAAGGAGATTTGTCGAAATGTTTAATAGTATTCATGATCTTGATAATTATGTTTTGAAACTTTATGTAAACCAAGAATGTTCATCATGATTCTCTCTTTGAATATTTAAAGAGGAGAATTTTCTAGATGAATCATGATTTTGATAATTGAATATTCGATGTGCATGAATTGAGATCTTGCTCTCCTACTATCTTTTTGCTATTCACCAAAAGGAAGATTAATTCTAATAAACCATGATATGCTATATGAATTTTATTCATGAAGTAATATCTCATCACTAATTTTTGTTTATATTCCTTCATGTGATGATATGAATGCATGAAACACTTATGATATGATTTTTTATACAATTCTATGTATTCGTGAAATATTTATCTCATCACCCAATTAATTCCTCTTGATGTGATGAAGTGAAATTATGTATGAAATACAAATGGGGAGAATGCATGGTAGGATATAATTTGACAAATTGATACCAATCTGAAACATTTATGATTTGCAATGATGTATGCAATACTTGTGCTTTCTAATTATGATGTGATGTATTACATATGATGTAAATCATGATTTAAAATACTATGAGTTGTTGCTAAAATGATGTATTATAAATATTGATTTAATGTTTTGTATCATGAATACTCTAAATGATGAATGTTTGGTATCATGATCAAAATGTTGACAAATAGTTAAAAATTTTAGTATCATGTATGATATCCTCATAATGTTGATCGATTTATTCAATATCGTGCATGAATGAATATAAGGTTTTTGAAAATGTGCATATTCTAATTTGAAAATATGATGATGCACAAATAAGATTGATACTTACCTTTGTCATAATTGATGTAAAGGGTCTTCCCTTCTTTTTGACAATGACAAACAAAGGGGGAGATAGCTAGCTTGCACAAGTCAAGAAGATGCAAAAACTTGATTGCTAGCTTGCCTATCTTAAGTAACAAAGATTGCTAACTTGCTTACTTTAAGAAGCAAAAGTTGTCTTCTTGAACATCACTATCTTGCCTATCTCAAGAAGCAAGACTTGCAACCCGCACATTACAATAGGAAGCAAGAATCGATAGCTTACACACTTCAACAAGAAAGCTATCTTATATTTGCTTTCGAAATTTTTACTAGCTTGTATATTGCAAAACTTGCTCACTTTTTCAAACACTTTGCTAGCTTGCACTTTGTAAATGAAGCGAAAATAGCACTTCTCAAAAGAGAAGAAAGAACTTACTATCTTCAACATCACAAAAATTTGCTATCTTGCGTGATGTAAAATTTGCTAAGATCACTATCTCAAAAGAGTCCTATCTCAAAAAAGGCAAATGCGCTATCTTGCTTATCTCAAAATACAAAACATACTAAATTATTACGGAAGCAAAATTGCTAGCTCAAACATTGCAAAAGAAGCAAAAATTTGCTAGCTTGTAACTTGCATATCATGAAAATTGCTAGCTTGTAGTCTAAAGAGAAGCAATTAGTTGTTATCTCAAGAAAAGCAAACATGCTAAACTTACACATCTTTAATTGCTAGATTACATGATGATAAAATTTGATACTATGTTTTTCATGCAATGTATGAAACTTTTTATCTCGAAACACATAAGAGTAGGAACTTCTCCTTTTTGTTGATGACAAAGGGGGAGAAGTATGATGACATGACATGTTATGCATAAGTTTATAATGACATGTTGCTTAGATTCTTGAATCCAAGAGTTTCTATCAATAAGCCATATTGATAGGGGGAGTTTGTTTAAACTCTGGGAGTTAAGGATAACTCCGTCATCAAATGGTGGTCATCATCAAAAAGGGGGAGATTGTTGAATCTCGTATTTTGATGATAAAACCACTTGATATATGTTTATGATTTAATCTGCGTTTTTAGTGACGTAGGATGCTTCGATCAAGATGAGACAATTAAAGCAGGAGGAATTGACGTTGCGTCGGAGTAGATCACTTCAGGATATTAGACGGTAGAACGCTTCGGACGTCGAGCATCGGGCCAAGGAGATCGGAATTGTGCCAAGGATATCGGGGTTGCGGAGGTCAATCGCCGATTGGGCAACAAGCTGCAAGAGAGAATGATGCGCTGAAGAATCGGACGAAGCGCCAACTAATGACGTGTCGGGCAACAGAATGTCAATTCGCGTTGTAATAATTATCTAGATCGGAGTAGAGTTTTGGTTTGTGTGTGCAGGATTAACTACGATAACGATGAAGACATAAAGCGAAACAAAGTGCCGAAGGCAAGCGCAAAGGATTTGTTGGGAGTTCGAGAGTTCGACGGAAGTCCGAAGGTTCGTCGGGAATGCTGCCGGAAATAGCCAAGAATGAGTAGGGAGCTTGCCGAAGGGTTTTTCGGAAGCTCGCCGGAAGGTTCGTTGGAAGTTCGCGGAGCTCACTGAGAAAGATCGGAGCTTGCCGAAGAAGCTCGTTGGAACTCACCAAGATCAAATCGTGAAGTCTAGGAGCTTGCTGGGAGTCCGCAGAATGGTTTCCGAGAGTTCGTCGGAAGACCGTCGGAAGTTCGTCGGAAGCTCGCCGAAAAAAGTCTTGACTTGCGGACTTTGTAATAGCTTAGGAAATATCTTTAAATTCATAGTTAGTATGTTAATTAGGGTTAGGATTAGGTGTTAATCCTATAACCCAAGTAGGGGCCAATTGGGCCCGAGTTCGAACTGGTTTGGGCCAAGTTTGGATCCCAACCAGTGAGCTGAAATAGTGTAGGCGGTGGCACCGCCTAGAACCTGAGAGCCAGGCGGTGGTACCGCCCAGCACCCGAGAGCCAAGCGGTGGGACCGCTTGGCTGGGCGGTGGCACCGCCAGTCCATTGTCAATGTCAGACACTAACAGGCGGTGGCACCACCAGCATCGGAAACCAAAGAGAATTCAAATTTTTGAGCCCAAATTTGAATCCTCTTGAGGCCTATAAATACCCCTCAAATCTCAGCTGAGATTACAACTTTTGAGAAGCAATTGATTGAGAGAAAGGCCTTAGAAAAGTCTTAGCAAGTCTTGTTTTCAATTTGCTAGAGTGTTCATCTCCTTCTTTCTTGCTGAAAATTTGTAAGAGTGTAAACCGCTTGTAAAAAGTTGTAAGAGGGGTATTTGCCCTTCCCCTTCAAGAGATTTGCTAGTGGAAGGTGGGAGCCTCATCGAAGAGGGCCTCGCAAGTGGATGTAGGTCATTTGACCGAACCACTTTAAAATCAACGTGATCTCTGGTTTGCATTTCATTATTGCTATTTACATTACTGCAAACCTTCTTACATGCTTTATTTCCTCATTACCTTTGCTGCATACCTTTATGAATACGCGTTCAAGTTAAGCACTTCCGAGTTCGATTTTTATCGTACGAAAGATTTGTCAAAACCGACGCTTTAATCCGCTGCACTAATTCACCCCCCCCCCCCCCCTCTCTTAGTGCCGCTCCGATCCTAACAATATGCACTAATCAGTAATAGTTTTTTAATCCAAAGAAAATAATAATATTATGAAATTTTATATACCATTATTTATGAGTTTGTCTAAGGTCATAAATAAATTTTCTAAGTTTGTAGGCCAAAATTTCTTTTTTCCTTTTCTATGAATCCTTTACTTATTCCATATAATTTTTTCATCTAGATTTCTATTCAAAAAAGTTATTTTTATCTCCATTTGATGTAATTCAAGATCATAATAGATTACTAATATCATAATATTTCTTAACAAGTCTTTTTTTAAAAATTAGAGAAAAAAATATTGTTATAGTCGATATCTTCTTTCTAATAAAAGTCTTTTGCCACAAGACTACTTTTATATCATTCAATATTATCTTTTGAGTTTTGTTTTATCTTAAAAACATATTTATAACCATTTTTTTTATAATTATTAAATAATTTGATGAGTTTTCATATATCATTCTAGTCCATTGATTTTAACTATTCTTTCATTGCATTGTAACACTTTTCAGAATCTCCATGTTTCAAAGCTTGTGAAAATGATAAAGAATTCTTTTTTATTCATATATCATAACAAGATATACATAATTATTTTTAAAGCTTCACATTCAGATAAAACGAATAACTTATCGTACTTATTACCATATTCATAAGAGTATAATTTTATCTGGTAGCAATCTCATTCTACTATAACATACCTAGTAAGGCATATGCATAAATATCTAACTTTCATTTATGTACATATAAAAGATGTTAATAATATAAAACTTTTTATGAATTAGTTATACATAATCATATTTTAATAAATCATCTAGAAAGATGATAAATTATCTCTTCATAAAATAAAAAATATAAAGTGATCCATAAATGTAAGTATATATAATCTCGTGAAGTTCATGAAATTATATTTTATTTTAACAGGCTATTTTGGGATGCGTGAGCGAGCAAAGAGCGATACGAAACATCAACTTTCTTAGTATCTTGAAATCCTTAGGTGGCATAAGATTGGATGGGGTTCCCTATGCTTTGCTCATCGTTAGTCGCCCACAGGTCTTTAGACCTGTTCTGAATAGTTTTTTATGTCATTTTCATCGCAACAAGTGATGTGAAACATCAATCTATCTCTATAAGGGGGAAAGAAGAGACCTTAAAACATCAACTATTGTAGACTGATCTTAGCTTAGTATGGCATGACATGATCTAAAGTGATCATAGATTTGTTTTCAATATAAACTATCAATTTTAATTGTTCGGAATGATTTGGTGTCTGCTTGAGCCTTGATAACAACAACATGAAGGACACTCGGACATGAGTTTCTTTAATCCAAGTACCAAATTGTCCTTAACCCAATCTTCATCTCCCAAAAACCAAACAAAGAGCTCAGTGCACGAGATTATAATTAGTATCTCAGTCACGGATGCATCAACATTAATGCATGACACTAATTCAAGGTGTATCCCCCACATGCACAAGCCACTTTTCCATGCACCAAGGAGTAGTGTTATTTAGCTGATCTAGAGAAGCGAAGCTAAGCCACTGTCACCTGCTTGATGTTTGATTGGAGATGAAGACGGCCTTGCTAGTCTCCAGCCACCTGGTTGTAGCATTTCAAGATCTCTCTCTCTCTCTCTCTCTCTCTCTTTCTCTCTGTCTGGCTGGAGATGAAGACGGCCTTGCTTGTCTGCACCTGGTTGAAGTATCGCATTTCAAGAGCTGTGAGTGCCACACTCATATCTCTCTCTCTCTCTCTCTCTCTCTCTCTCTCTCCCCCTCCCTTCAAATTCATAGCTCGCCACCTTTTGATGCTTGAAGTGTCGGAAACGGTGGAGTTGGCGTGGCTTTATGGCTCTCAGAGAACAGCGTCTGGGTACACCGAGATGTGATGTGATGCATGTGTTGTCCAGAGAAAAGGCAGGAGCAGGTGATTGGAAACGTTCGTGCATGCATGGTGTTGCAGAAACGTCCATGGCCTCTTCGTTCCCTTTTCCCTTGTCTTCTCGAAAACACCTCTCCTCTGACTTGGAAAACCCTTTTGTCTTTCTTCTTTGTTTGTATTTGTAATCACACTGTCAAAGACTTGAAAGCAGTGCACAAAATGTGGTAATTTGTAGTTTAGTGTATGTTTTCTCTTGGAAATCGTTTTCTAAGATTTTAGTTCTGTAGGTTACCGGTGCATATTTAAGTTGTTTAACCGAAGTTGATGATTTAAGTTAGTCCAATATATCATCCACATGGCTACAATTATCTAAGTTATGAGGCATTCGGATGATATTTGCTCGTAACGAATTAACCTAATCGTAACCTTACATGGTCTATCAAAGACATGCAAAGAAAGATGTCAATCAAATTGAAAAGGTGAGCGACGAGCAAAGTATTATCCTCATCTCGTGAGAATACATAGAATAAGTCATAGTTTCGAATGACAAAAGGGATCCAAATGTTAAAGAGTGACGTTCTGAACATATTAGCTAGTAATTTTATTATAAGTTATCAAAGCTTTTCAATAACTATTTCTAATGTCCATCCAATCTCATGTCATTCAAGGTGTTGAAATGATTAGGGTTATGAGTCGATAACTCAAAAATATTATTGTTACATAGGAGAGAAGAAATATTTTGGCTAGTTTTAGTTTGAGATTCTTGATGGCTAATTGAACAACTCGAGGGCTACTTGTAAAGTAGAAAACAAGCAAAATATATGTAAAATAAGATTATCGAGCTACCATATACCCCGTTACCTATAGTTGTAGGTGAAAAGAGTAACAACGAATAAAGAGACAACGCTACCTATTAACTTTGTCTGAGTCAAAATCATTAACTAAAATATTTAAATTAAATTTAATAATAATATATTTATTGGATCCTTATCATCTTTACTCTTAGTCATTGCGATGTAAGACCAATCAGAATGCTACACTCAACTCTTCATGTTAATTTCTTATTAGAGTCGAATTATTTTTTCAAATCAGTGAAATAATTTTTTTCTCACAAATAATATGAAAATGATGTGAGATCAAGCTGTGAGGTTAGAATTTCTCATTTAAGGGATTAATATTCTTATCTAAATCCAAGTTAATAATAATAGATTTAATTAGTCCTTATAAGTCCATTCGAAACTGATATTGATGTGAAACTAAACTGATATGGTGCGATCTCTTCTACTCCACTTAAGGGTTCCATGACTTTGTTAACGATCAACATGGCCTGATATTGATATGGTGCGATCTCTTCTGCTCCACTTAAGGGTTCCATGACTTTGTTAAGGATCAACATATGGTGCGATCTCTTCTACTCCACTTAAGGGTTCCATGACTTTGTTAAGGATCAACATGGCCCGATATAGGATCAGCTCTAATCTTATTTTGATGAGATAATTAACTAATATTTATCGAGTCTTAATCGCTAACATAAAATTCTTAAATATAGGTTAATAGAAACATACACATTTATCTTTATAAGTGCAATTAAATTGTTTCTTACCTCTAACGTGAAACTAAGTTAGGGTATCCGCTAAGTAGGATTCGACAATAGACTTGAGTTAATTATTTGAAAGCTTTCTTTTTTCAATCTCAATCTTGATTGACGCACAAATTATGAAATAGGTGAAATCAGAAATATCTGAATTCCCATGAGCACGAACATCGCTTAATTTGATTTCTTAGTTTAGATAGCGTATGAATAGGTTCGACAAAACACTCTTATATACTTAGTACATATGCTTAATCTAAAAATAAAAATAAAGACAAAAGAAGTATGATGCTTTGTCAAACCCACTTTCCATTTTATGTTTAAATGTAGGTTATATAGAAATGATAGGAATAAATTAAAAATTCAACCATAAGCTATCGATAAATTCGTCTTTCTCAAAAATTCTTTTGTTCCGAACGAAGATGATCTAACATGATAAACTTAATCGGGTGGGACATAGTATCTACAAGAAGGATCAGAGATTAGGTATCCATGACCTAAGTCTTGTGAGGAAACATGTATATGCTAAAAGAATTTCCCTCTTGCTTAATAATGATAATATTTTATGGGTCAACATTCTAAAACCTAAATATGACAATCTATATATACCCTAACACTAACACTAAGATACTTTTGTGGAATTGAAGAAACATATATAACAACCTACATGGTGGATGATTCCTCCACTAATACTGCTAACCATCCTTGGTTTGACAATGTCCCTATTAACATGTGGCCTACATTTGTAAATGTTGAAATGATAGAAAACCTTCCAAAAGCTTATAACTAATAGATGTTGGAATCTTTACCCTTGTTATCTTTTTTGCTTCCATCCCCTTTGCTGGATAGGAGTGTTTTTGCATCAATGTTTTCAACAGCGACAGTGACGATCGTTGGATATCACTTGTTGAGACGAGTCCTGTCAGAAAATGGTAACTGTTTCAGTAAGAAAGTATTATTGTAGTTGAATGTTTATCCCAAAATAAAAAATAATAATAATAGTTTACACTGCCTTTCTGACCACATTGCTAAAATTATGCATTCACAGGTCCTATTATGCCCACCCAGCGTGCGAGTGTGTTGAAAAGTCTCCTACCATCATTATGCTTGCTTGTTATGAAACATGGTCGGAGATCAATTTTAAGTGGATTTTAGTGAGTTTAAAAGCTGAAAGTATGGGGCATAATTGGAGGTACAGCATGGTAAGATAAATAGGAATAATTGTCACTATCGTAACCATTTACATGCTTTATTCAGAAAAATAATGCCAACCACTCTTGACGACTTGCTAGGAGTGATGGTTCATTTTCTTCTACCGCTAGCTACTGCTTGTACAGGCTACAACGTGCAATTCCCAGATCCGGCGGAGGGCAGGGCCATCTTGGCTGCCTTGGACAAGGCAAAACATCATGGAGGTTGGAGGAACATATTGGTTTGTACAGATTATATGGGATGGATCACTTTTGTCAATGATCACAGTAAGGTGTTTTGGCACCTTTGCAATCTGTTGTACAGGGGGATAATAGTAAGGCTGACCAAAGAGATCAACATAGTTAACTTCCAACGTGTACATACACCGAGTCTATAATAATTCAATAATTATTTGACTAGAATATTAATTTGAAGTCAATCGAGGTTCTCCTCCATGTCCAAATTAAATTCTAGTAAACTATGTCGGAGAATTTTCGATAAATTTTTTTAGATACTTGAGTTAACTTTCTGATTCGGATGATTCAAGAACGAGTGCAAATGGACTGACAGAGTTCAATCTCGAAGAACGGTAAAATACTGATGTCCTCATTGTTTTTTAATGACTTGAAGCCCGTCATTCTTTTTATACTATCATCTTCAACTTATTATAAGAGTCAAAACTATAAAGTAACTATGGACACTCCTCCTATACTCCATATCTATTTCATAATGAAGTTTTTGTCAATGGAAACTTTAGTCTCTGTTAAGCATGTTCTTTTCGAGAATGACAAACAACGTTGCTAATTGATTGACAAACTTTGTTAAGACCGGTAGGAGTGATTCCGATTGGAAATAGTTTTGACCTTAATCGACCGTTAACCTTGAATTTTTTTTCTTGTACTCATTCTGTGAGTAATACATAAGTTTTATCTTTTTGGGAGAACCAAAAAATAAAAGGCAGAACCTACTTGCACCTTTGTTCTTTTTCTCACTAGACTCACTCTCTTACTATGGCCATCAAATCTGTGCTTATTTCAAAATAATAATATTAATAAGGTATTTTAGAAAAAAGATAAATTCTCTGAAAAAATTTCTTGTAGAGTGCTCCCGTTTTCAAAAATTTTCAGAGTATTTTTGTAAATGATAACGTTGTTATTGTGCTTTCAATTGCCTACACCTCCATCTAGATAGGTTCCTAATTGTCTCCATCGTTGATCGCATATGTCGTGGGCAAAGACGACGAGGGTGAGGCATCGTTGGTCACTTGTGCCTTCGTCACTGAGGCACACAAGAGCAGGTCCAATAGGGACCAACGAGGTTCGTAGAGAGAGAGGCGAGTTCGATGGAGGTTGAGGGATATGTAAAAGTCGAGGCAAGTCCTCTAAGAGCTAGCAAAGACCACGTAGGCAATAATGGGTCCAACATGATAGAGGAGAGGGGAGGTAGGGCCACGATGCTAGTTGCTTGTGGTACGGGTGAAGATGGTAAGAGTTAGGCATGCAGAGTCGATGTAGTGGGAACCAAGGGAGTTCACGGAGACAAGGGCAAGTTTGATAAAAGCTAACGATGAAGGGATGTAGAGCAACGATACTGACTACCTATACCATGGGGGAAGACAATAAGAACGAGGCACATAGGAGTGATTTGATGGGAGCGATGATGGATCCAAAGAAGATAAGAGAAAATGATCTTTTCATGCAAGGAGCCCAATGTGAAAACTTTTAAAAATGGAACACTATTTTTCTAAAAAATATTTTAATACGTGAGGTTTTTTCTGAGAATTTGTTAAAAATATAATTTGAAAACAGGTACATGAAAGAAAACAGAAGGGAAATAGGATAAAGCTGATGGAGGGGAAGGCATGCATGCATGCGTCAGATGGAAGCAGAGCCACCTGCGCCAGTACTTGTGCCCAACATCTACTGATATCAATCTTATTTGTTGGTTTTGTGTGTAATCTGGGTGGGATCCCACACATGCTCACTGGAATTCTCGTTGTCTCATACCACCATTCTCCTCTGCTACTAATTAGCTTCCTTTTCTCTCTCTCTCTCATCCCACTGCCAAAGTGCCAATCTCCATCTGCCCAACCTAAGCCATTTCCATCATTGATTAATATATGTGTAGTAGACTTTATACCGCCTTCCTTTCATTTCATTTCTCCTCTCTCGCGCGCGCACACACACACACACAACACAAAGAGAGCATACTCCTTGCTTTCTCCTGTCCCACTGCCAAAGTACCAAACTCCGCCTGCACAACCAAAGTAATTTCCATGATTGATTTATATGTGTAGTAGGCTTCACTGCCTGTCTCCATTTCATTTCCTCCTAAGTGAGAGAGAGAGAGAGAAAGAAGGAGAGGGATTGATGCTCCTCTACTTGCTTTCTGCTCTCCCGACTGCCAAAGTGCCAATCTCTATCTGCACAACCAAAGCAATGATCATAACTGATTGATAAGTGTGTAGTAGCCTTCACTGCCTACCATCATTTCCCTTCCCAAGAGGGGGGGAGAGAGAGAGAGAGAGAGAGTCATTTATGCTCCTCTGTTTGCTTTCTTCTCTTCCCACTGAGTCTGCTACCTTCATTTCCCTTTCCCCGGAGAGAGAGAGAGAGAGAGAGATGTTGGCCTTTCACACATCTCTTCTTGACTCATGACTTTGACTCTGTGAGCAAAAAGGACTAAGTGAGGTGTCTCCTCCGCCTCACTGTACTTGCCAAGCACCTTCCTCTACTAGGCAGGAGAAGGTGAAGAGGAGGAAGATGAAGACCATGAAATTTCTCCTTCTCATAGCCCTCTCCTTATCTGTTTCAGACTCCTTTTCCTTCAGTCTATAGGTGGATACATTCCAGCAGTCCTGCTTCAGTCCTCCACCATTCCATTGATAGCTCTCTTTTGCTCTGTCCACAGAAACGTATAGATAGTCCAAAGATCACAACTTTTGTGCTCCATCCAAACCCCTCTCTTATTCTCTGTCCCTGTCCCTGAACCCTGGTAAAACCCTAGAGTCCAAAACCATCTTTTTCCCGGAGAAACCAGTTTCTGCCGTCTATTTCCCACTCGGGGCCTCTTCTTGACAGCTAAACCCTAGAGATTCTGCTCGACTCAGCCATAAGGGGAACAGGGGGAAGAAGAAAGATCCTTCTTTTATGAGCATTCTTCTCTGTCAATGAGTTGGATCGGTCTCGATGTTCTCGGGGTGCTCGGTCTCGAGTCTGGCGGCGAGGTTCGCCTTCTTCCCGCCCGACCCACCGACTTACAGCGTCAAGAAGGACGACGGCGGGCGGCTGGCGGCATCTGGCGTCCCAAGGGACCACTCCATGGATGTCCTGGTGCTGGACACCAAGAACGGGAACAAGATTGTTGCGTTTTATTTGAAGAACCCCTGTGCCAGGCTCACAGTGCTCTACTCACATGGCAATGCTGCAGATCTGGGACGACTCTATGATCTCTTCGTGCAGCTTAAGGTCAACCTCAGGGTTAATCTGATGGGGTTAGTGGATTGTGTCGTCTATCACCAACGTTTATTTTGTTCCCTCTTGAATCAAATTTCCCTTGTTTTCTGCATTTGTTTTACTGTATCTGATATTTATTCTTTTAGATTGTCCTCTTCTTTGGGGACCCCAGAGAGCCAATGTATTGGTTATTGGGTGTTTCTTTTATGTTTTTCTTTTTGGCCACTGATTGCTACTGTATATGCAAGCATACACTGTCTGGAATAAGTTACTGTGTAGGGTTTTAGCCTAAAACTGTTCTTCAGATTCTTTGTCCTGTGAATTTCCATTTGTTTTATACACTGACTTCATAGTGCATTTTCTTTCATTTTCTTTTTCATGATGATCTTGGTAACTGAATGTATAGCTTTCTTCAACTCATTTCAAGTTGAGTATTACTGATCTCATTAAAGTCTGTATGCATTTTGTTCTAGGTCAGAGAGATCTGTGATATATATATATATATATATATATATATATATATATATATATATATAAGCAGTTTCTGTGCGATTAACCGCCATGTTTTGTTTTCTTCGTTATCTCTTCAAGTCTGGTAATACTACTACTTGTGATTCTGTTTTGTGTATATCGGTTACTGCACAATTACTACAGTCCTGCTGCGATAAAGGGTCCGCCACTGCAAACTTATATCAGGATTCAAGTAAAGATATTCACATTGCATAGTTGCTGAATTCACTTTTTCTTTTTGTGAAAATGAAACTAGACACTGCTTGTGGACTATGAAATATCATCTGCCATGTCAGTTGGGCTGTTAATGTAAGCTAAATGATTTCCAGGTTGATTATATCTAATGAAGAAAATTTGCCTTATACATACATTCAGATCTTGATCAGATGTCCACATGTGGAAACTTGATATAAATTTTCACTTGTGGGAGACAGCTCAATTTATTCATTCATAGATGATGTTTCTGATTCATCTATACATCCTCATTTACATGCTTATAACATGTGTTTTGACTTATTGTATATTCTTAGTTCTCCTTTTCATTGCTTTAGAGTTGTAATATAATGATTTTGTTTTCTTCTAACATGCAGATATGACTATTCAGGATATGGAGCATCTACTGGTAAGGTAAGCTATTTCCTTGAGATAAATGGTTTCTTGAAGGCAGTCTAAACTTGGCAGTGCCATTGAAACATTTCTGATCAGTATAACTAGTATTCCATGTGAACCTGTCTACTGTTGAAACATTGGTGCAATTGCTTTTGTTCATATGAACGTCAAACACTGCTGTAAAATCTTTTTTTCCACCTTTAAAGAAGTTAATTTCAAATACTTCAAAAAAGTATGAAACAATTTCTTGCAAGTTGGAAATCACATTGTCAACCGAATCAGATGTCACTATCACAAGTTAAGGCTAAGCAAACATAAGGGCAAGATAAAATACCAGATACATAGACGGGTAAGAACATTTCATGTAGTAGACTAGATGATTTAAGGGTTTTTTAATGTCAAACAAATAAATGTGCTGTTCCTGTAGATATTTGAACTACAGTTGATTCTAGCATAAAAGCCAAAAAAGGTACTAGTACTTGCTTCAAGCACAATGGCTGGTGTCTTTGTAAGCCTCAAATCTATTACAATTTTACTCAACTTCCCTTGGTGTTTTGCTTATTCACATGAATCTTTTTCGTTAATAAGGGAAACATAGCAATATCTACTAGCTTCAGTTGCATGATAAAACTGATTATGGGTTCAAATAGCTGATATCAACCTTACAGGCAGCGATAAGGATATGTGTATCTGGTGCCTGCCACCTGCAATGGTGGGAGCAGGTTGTAAAGTGATGCAATTTGAGATGAACTATTTGTCATGCTTTTGTAGTGTATAAAAATTTAAGCCACATGAAGCATTAATTGATTAACTCTTATCATTTGTTATTGCTTTCACTGGAGTCTTGGTAAATGCCTCAATGTGTAACTTGTGCAAAGTTCTCTCTGCTTACTAAATTCATAAAGGAAAGATGGTTTTAATATAGTAGTACATCAAACCTAAATCTTTGACATGAAGGTTGTGGTTCATTGGGTTAAAGGAAGACTCATTTCAATTCTTGTGATTTCATGTTTTTCTTTATTGCCTAACTTTATAGGTTTACACACCAGATGAAGTAATATACTATGCATTTGTTTATGGTGTTTAGCCTAGTGAATACAACACATATGCAGACATCGAGGCAGTGTACCAGTGTCTGCAAACAGAATATGGAGTCAGTCAGGAAGATCTGATCTTATATGGGCAATCAGTCGGTAGCGGCCCCACATTGCATTTGGCAGCTCGCTTGCCAAGACTGCGAGGTGTAGTGCTCCACAGTGCTATATTGTCAGGACTCCGTGTGGTTTGCCATGTCAATTTCAATTTCTGCTTCGACATTTATAAAGTATTCCTCATGCTTTACATTTTTTTATGCCATGTTCTTACATCGATTGGCAATTTTAGCTACTAACTGTTGTAGCTTTTATGCAGAACATTAACAAAATAAAAAAGGTCAAGTGCCCAGTTTTTGCAGTTCATGTAAGTTCATTCTCATAAATTCATGAACTTTCGTCTTTTATATAGTCAGTAGCTTCACTTCTTTCTGTTGAGAAGAATTTGAAAGTTTTCTATATGATTGCTTTGTGGCATTTAGATCTTTTAGTTTATATTAAATTATCAGTTGTTTTCCCATTTATCAAGTAAGACGAATCTATGTAATTAAAAATTCCCCATTTATCTGAAGTTTTGTTTCTCTAGTTGATGATAATGACTATATAAATTTTGCAGTGTAAGGTAGAAGTCCAGAATAATTAGCCACGATAAGTGCTTGATCACTATTGAAGAGCAATTACTAGTATGTTGACTAAAGGTCTGAAACAGCTTTCTTTTTATTTCCTTCTTCTACTGCTCATTTTCTTTCAGAAATATGTGTACCCAACACTTTTGTAGCTACCAAGTCAGATTCAACCCTAAGAATCTCCATGGCTTGCTCAACTAAGGCCCACGTAGCCATTTCATTGTGGCAATTAAGGCATTCACCTTTGAAACTAGGGTCAATCTTTTCATAGGTAGCTGCAGTGACACAAAAGAATCATGTTACATCTCCTAAACAATGTTGGGAAGTACTGGTTTGGAACTTTGAATTGTATCTATTCACTGATATTGTCTTAATTTTGTAGTGGCCACTTGGAGAATCTAGGCTCTGTTATGTATCTGTTGTCGATTGTTATCACAGAGTGTTGCTTTCATTTCTTATGTTTCATGTGAACTGATGCGATTTATCGAGAAACCAAAATGCAAACGTCAGAAAAATCACTATGACTGTTCCTGGTAAATAACCTTTTTCATTTGAACTGTTCCATGCCTTCTTGTAGGGTACCGAGGATGATGTAGTGAATTGGCTTCACGGACATGGTCTGTGGAAACTAGCAAAGGAGCCGTATGAGCCCTTATGGATCAAAGGAGGAGGTCATTGCAACCTGGAGCTGTATCCAGACTACATCCGCCACCTCCGCAAGTTCATTCAGGAAATGGAGAACATCACCACTGCAACCCGGCTCAAGAAGATCCGGCAAACTCTCAAGTCGCCTACAAAACCTGTTGCTACCACCAGCGCCGCCATGACAACGAGCTTCACTGCAAACTGCTGCTGCCGAATCAGATTTAGGAAACCTGACTTCCCGAGCTGTTCGAGTAGGGGATGCCCAACGGTGCAGTGTTCCAATGGGTCAGCATACCTGTGCAACTGGTGTTGTGGTGGAGATGGCCATTGATGGTGGTCTTGGACTTTGTACAGACTTGCAAAACTATCTAACCCCTTCTACTGTACTTAAAGTGTTGTATGAGAATTGAGAGCATAGGTAGTAGTAGTTCCATGCTGTTGAAATGTTAATTGATTGGTGTTGGTAGCAGTTTGCAATTTAGCATTGGTGTCCCAATGTTGCTAAAAATATCATGGTCAGTGAATCAGTACTGTCAATCAAGCTTTTATGATGTGCACACTACTGGACAGATTTATGGTACAGAGGAGGGATATGATCCATGGCAATAAGAGCTTATGATACATATAAACTATCTCCACTCATCTCTGATGATACTTGGATGCAGTTTCAGTTCAGGTCTCTTTTCTTGATCATTCATATTAGTTTTTATGTTTTTGTCAGAAACTCCCAGAATCCCAAAAAAGATGCAATTGAGACTTTTGGTCAATGTTGAATCTTTGGATTCGATGTATTGCAGTCCTATTTTATTATTTTTATATTTTTATATTTTTTATATATTTTTATCTGAATTTTTATATTTCTATCAAATACTTTTAAAATCTAAAAGGAAATGTAAAACTCAATATGAGATCTTCCAAGTTTGGAGAGTCAATATATGCAGTACTATTTATTATTTATGTAATTTAAACCTACTCATACCATAGCGAATCTCATTTTTACTCTCACAATCTCATAGAGAAAAATATACGTAAAATTTTCAATGTCTTGAGAATTTATGAAGCTGCAGTAGAACATAAATTTGGGAATATTATGGTTTGAAATTCTAATCCCTAACTTTTGGGATTTTAAGAACCGGCCGGGGAAGAACTCACGTGCACCGCAGGCCCATGGATGACTGAATAAAAGAACTTTTATTCTTTCACCCGCCTTCGTCGATCACCCCGTGCGAACCGAGTGGGGTCCAGCCTGAACCCCTCTCAAGCTTACATGCGTGTATACAGTGGGGTGACATGATGACGAGTCTGACAAGAATTGCTCCCATCCATATTTGCTACTAATTAAACCCTCGCTTCCTTCCTTTCTCTGCAGCTCCAGCGACCGGCGACACAGAGACGGCGCGGCCGATCTCCGTCGGCTCTTCGCTCGGGTTGGTCTCTCGTCCGCTCCCCTTATCTTTCATCTCGAAAGATAAATTTTGCTTTAGATCTTTGTTTCTCATTCGTTTATTGATCTCATTCGTATATTTTTATGCTCTAGAGTACGGCCTTAATTTCTGAGAGGGTTCGGTTCACGGGTCTCTTGCGACGATGAATGTTCTCGAGTTGATGTTCTATGTTTAGGAAAGCCCCTGATTTTGACCGTCGCCGATGCCTTTTTTACCCCGGAGATGATAAAAGGCTGGCGAGGCCAAAATACCGAGGACGGGTTTTTTTGGTCTGTATGATCTTAGACTTCGTATCGCGTTGCGAATGATAAGCATCACGAATTGACGACTCGATTGTTTGGCGATCAACATGGCAATGCATTTTTGTTCAGCCCATGTAGGGAGTGCAGGCTGCTGTGTAGGGATGATTTCATGTTTATTTGGCATGTTATTAAAGAAGTCTAGGGCTTATCTTAGAGTACATCCAAGACATGAAATTTATCAAGCATAAGTACTTCATCATGTCCAAAATCAAAAGTTCAGTCATGGAATTCTAGGGTGATTAATACAGATTATACTGCAAAGGGAAGGTGGAGGAGAACCATAGAATACTTTATAACAAAAGCTTTTATGGCTTTTAATTTTACTAGTTATTATTGCCCTCAGCTGCACTTGGTAATGGGAGATTAATATAACTGATCCTGGATGGTTGGAACCTCTGGCTTGCTTGTTGCTTTATTTGGATATCTTAGATGGTTTACTCCATAAGTGTACTTTATGTAGTATCTCACCGGCTCCTTGATCCTATGTTCTGATGAGCTGCAAGTCTAGGAAAGTTTATAATTTTCAGTGACCAGCCATTTTTCTTTTAGGAATAGTAAAAATTATTGTGAATATATATATATATATATATATATATATATATATATTTGTTTTAGTGTTGTTTCCATTCTCATGTCTTTAGTGAAAAACTGATGGTGTTTTGTTTCTTCTGTTTTCACATTTCAGGAAACCAATTGTTGGGAATGGCAAAGTCAAATACGAGCGATGCCAAAGTTCTCATTCGCTCTCTGCGTTCAGCTTATGCTGCCACACCAATTAGTCTCAAAGTATATATTTTTTTCTTTCCCCGTGCACTTGTAGAAGTACAACTTTCTCTTCTAGCACAGCCGACTTGATTTTCATTTCGGATAAATTAGTGGAGATTGAAGCTGCAGAATTGACTTCTCTTTCCATACATATGCATATCTGCAGATTATCGATCTTTATGTGGTTTACGCAATTACTACAGCAGTAATTCAGGTATGAGAAAACAGCTTTCTTAATTTGCATATCTTTTCATCATGGCATGAAAATTTACTATGAATCTTATGATAAACCAGTGATTTCAATAGGCGTTTGGGCGCTCGCCTAGGCACTCGGGCGAGGCGAGGCGAGGCCCGAGCGCCTCGCTTCATGTCCAAGCGCCTCGCTTCAATGAGGCGCCGCCTAGGCGCTCGCTCGAGCCTAGGCGTCGGGCGCTTCGGGCAAGCGCCCGGGTTAAACCAGGTGACCGAACCAATGTTTTACGTCTGGTTCGGTCTCCGGTGCTTTAGTTAGTTCAATCGGACCAACTAAATCACCGATAGGCTCCCTCACACGATTTCCCCGACTTCCCCAACCCTAACACTCGCGATTTGCCGTCGAGATTTCTTCTCCGCTGTCGCTACTCTCTGCTACTGCTACCACTGTCGCTACTCGCCGCTGCCACAATCGTCGCTCATCGTTGTTGCCGTCGCTCACCGCTTGCAACTCCTACTCCCGCTATCGCTCGTCGCTCCTGCTCTCGCTACCACTGTCGTTGTCTTAGTAGCCTCGATCTTCTCACACTTTTCTCACTATACTATTAACAGTATATTAACAATATATTCCTAACTGTATACTAATAATAATATTTTTATTTATTAGATTAATAATGTATTATTTTTATTTTAATACTATTAATTTTTTATTTAAAATTATTGTTAGGTTTCAGAATAAATGATAAGTGTACAGAGCAACTCAATAGATTTGATGTAAAATTTCATTGTTTTGATTTTTGAGATTTTTTATTAATATGACATTGTGATTTTGTACTCGATTTTCTTAATTTAATAGTATATTTTTTATTTAAATAATTATATTAATTATATTATATATTTTTATATTTTAGCGCATCGCTTCGCTCGGGTGAGCGCTTGAGCGAGCGCCTAGCGCCTTGGGTGTTTTTGAACCTTGGCGCCTTTTGGTGCCTAGCGCATTTTAAATCACTGTGATAAACAAAGAAGCAGTATTGACTCTTTGCTTGTTGAGAAAAGTATTAAGTCCACATCTTTGAAACTATGGTGGAGAAAATTCAATGCAGTAATTTTGTGATGAGTTATTGTCATATTAAGCAAGAAATGTGCACAGTGTAGTGTCACATTCTCATAGTCATACAGTTAGATGATCACTGAATCGACAATGTGGCTAAACTGACTAACATAAACTAAGTAGGTTGGTTTGGCTCATCTTTGCTCATTTAAGCCTTATGAATTCAGAAGCGCATGAGCTTAATGGCTAAGTTGTCATTGTTTAACCTGTGTAATGAATCTCTGTGTTATGAGTCTTAGCCCTTTGTGTGTTTTTGATCTTGTATTATGCAACAGGTCGTGTACATGGGAATAGTTGGATCGTTTCCCTTCAACTCTTTCCTTTCTGGTGTTCTTTCCTGTGTAGGGACAGCAGTACTTGGAGGTACGACCAATTCCTGCATCTCATTGAGGAAAAGAAGCTTATAACGCTTTTGAAAAATTGAATACTATCATTATTATGTTTGATGATGCAGTTTGTCTTCGCATTCAAGTCAACAAAGAGAACAAGGAGTTTAAGGTAACCACCAACTCAGCATATAAGAATCATATTAGTCTTCGAGCTCCATTCCTAAATGGTTCTTCTAACAAGGAATTGGTTGCAGGATCTACCACCCGAACGGGCTTTTGCTGATTTTGTTCTCTGCAATTTGGTGCTCCACCTGGTGATCATGAACTTTCTTGGATAGACGGAAACCAACATGAAAACTTTACCATTCCTTCCAAGTTGGTTTTTGGTGGACAAATTCTGTGACAGCACAAGTTTTTGCTTCCTATGATAATTAATATATGTTGCTACTCGAGAAACATTATCAAAATTTTCTTTGCCTTTGAATGCTTTGTGTTTTTTCCAAGGTTTCCCGAGCAGTTAATTTTGACATCACCAGAAGCATGTTTCCCATTCATGATGATAGGAATAATTAATATTAAAGTTTAATATAGATTGGATCGATCAAAATATTTATATATTCCTTTCGATTTTTTCATATGTTCAATTTAATTAGTTTTGCACAGTGCTCATCCTCACGACTTAGCGTCATATAATTATTTCTTATGTCAAATATACAGTGAGGGGGATGTTAGAGTTTAATATAAGATTGTCCTATTTCCTATTAGTTTAAGTCGTGGGGTATGACGATCACCCAATTATATTTTGCGGGGGTTCTTAGCTGGCAACTCGTTTTTATTATGATCTTGAATTGAATAATCAGCATTGTGCTCGACATCTTTCTTTCTGCATCAAAATCCTATTGATCGCCATGTTTAGAACAGAACTTCATCAATGATTTCTAATTGATCACAAAAACGGACGTCCTTAACAGAACTTCATCAATGATTTAGATTTATTCGATGGTGTAACCAAAAAAATGCTAATACAAACTCATCTTCTTAATCATCTTGTACTCTTCGACTGCACAATACACACCACAATCACAAGCCGCAAAGTCCAGAAGATGATGATTCATCTCATCCACACACACTCGTAAACCCGTAATATAATTGACCGATGACGATAATTGCATAAGCCTGAAAGATCAACAAGAAATTTGACAATAACTCTTAGGTATGTATGCTTTGTTCAACAAAGGAGTTGCTACTTTCTTAGGGCAATTCATCGCCGTGAGCTTCAAAATAATGCAGAAACTTGGCTCATGGAGGCAGATGCGATGAGCACTTAGCCGCTGCCATCAAGTTGTCCTTGTGAGAGAAGGTGCGCCATGTATTGCTGCACATGACATGTTCGTGATGAAGATGCATCAGAGACCAGCAAAAACGAGAATCTTGGAGTTGCAAGGTAAGGTGATTCGAAAGAAAGAAAGAAAAAACAGGACTTGGTTAGACAAGCATGTGAATAGCTACAAATATTTTCCCTATGCCTGCAAAAAGATTAATCTAAATAACACCTGCAGCATGTTTATTTTCACACCAGCAGACTTCTTGAAGATGCATGAATTCAGCATTCTTTGGAATCACCATGTAAGAAAGCTACATGGAGAAGAACCAATTGCAGGTTATATATGCTCATGATAAGAACTTACTTCTCGTTAACTTTTTTATCTAAAATAAAACTTGAAGCCATCACCTTTCGATAACCTATAGAAACTCCAAATCAAATTTTACACAGTTCCAGAATAAGTAAACCATCAGAGTGACAAATAAAAGAAATCCGCAAGTGCTTGTCATGCCAGAATATGTAGATAGCTAGTAGTATTCTCCTCAAACAAGGATAGGGATTAGTATCACATGTGGTTGTTAGTAAGCTCAAACAAGTCATACTGGTCTGTGTTTGTCATAATTACAAATCTCCTAATTAATTTAATGCACAAACCTTGCTAAATTTCATACACCAGCTTAATCAACCACACAAATATGTCAAAAAGTGGCATTGAAAATAACAATTCGTCAGTCTGGCTTGCTATTCCACCCTTACCTCTCACAAAAGTGGTCTGTCATATCTGACATGTTTTATAATGCTGCAACCACTACAACAATCATTTTATGATGTTGTGACGGTCATGATTATACATCTGAACAGCCTAATTATTTTTAAGATACCTCTCTTGCCTATCACATAGTTTGTTAGAAGTCCTGCTCCAACATATAGACCACTAGTTGACCTCATTTAAGTGTTCCTTTGATGCACTACAATGCATCTTAAAACTTAAATCACGTCAATGTTGTAGCTTGTTCTTATGATCACTCAGTATGTAAATATCAAGGTTTCACACTCTGAAAAGTTTCTTTGATAAAAATTCCTCTGCATCTAGCAACATATGGATTCACTTTTCAACAACTGAACTAGAAAGTTTCATTCCCCATGTAAACAATGTTAGATTAGACTGGTCAAAATCTCCCATGCAATAGTTTATTCCTTCTAAGATTTGCTTGCTTCAAGTTGGAACAAGCGTATATATAAAAAATTACAGCTTGTAATTGATTGCCCTCATTTCAATGATATCAATATTCTTTTATACATATTTAAATTGATATTCAGTAGGAAGCTTTAACCAGTTTATTACAACCAACAAAAATGCCTCTGGATGTGAATGAACATGGAGATATATTATTATCTGCAAATATAAAGGGGGAAATTTGAAATGAGTAATTTCTATAACTTACAGCATGGTACGCATATGGAGGTTTTCCCTGGCGCTCAAAATGTTTTGCCATGATGGAGAACTCAATTGGTCCCCATTCCTCTTCTTCAAAGCAATTTCCAAGAGCCACCTTGTACAGCTGACATTTGCATGAAAAGACTTGATATCAGATCCAGGAACACAGATTAAAGAACCAGACATGCCAATGTTAGTGTAACCTAATCCTTTTTCATCAACCCAAACTAACTACACCCAAATTAATTGTATAACTGACAAGGGACTTAGATGAACAAAATAGAGTTCAAAAATAAAATCCATATTTTGAGTGAAGCCTAGATGGCCTCGATAGATGACACTCCATAGGACATGTAGCAGGAAACCAAGTTTCTAAAAGGTTAAAGGTACCTTTGTTCAAACTTAATACGGATCATTAATACTTAGGGGTTCATCACCTGTGCATGCAGACTGTCGCCTAGTGGTGAACATGACTCTGAACATCTAAATTATACGAATTACACTCTCTAACTTCTCTGACATATTTGCATTTACTAATAAGAGTTGACATAAAGACAGATACATCTCTACTGCATTATATCTCGTCTTATATCTCTTGTTGTCCTTATGTGGCAAGAAATGAAATTTCAAGATATAAAAAAGAAGCAATAGATCTTCCAAAGTTTTCCAATTGCTTTAAAATGTTCAATTTCCTGGATAATTTTGAGAATTTTTGAAGCATAAATTTACCAACTACAGTACAAAAATTCCACAGCACATTTGTAGAGCTAAATCAAACCAGAAAAAGAAAGTAGAAGTGAGTGTAAGTTTGTTTTGTTAGTAATTACCTATTTGTATAGGATCTGAAAGTATGACAATCTCATCATGTCAACTATAACAATAGGAATTCTAGCACCTTTTTCTCATTACCATAAGACCATTCTCATGGAATTGCATACGAAGCAAGTCAGATATTACATCATAAGACAATTGAACTAAGGCAAGAGAACTAGTTAAATCAATAAGAAAGAATAATCCTCCAATTGTATTTTAATCTTAGTTCTGTTCAATTTTTAGACAAAATTGTGCCAACTGTTATTTCTATTAGCTTACTAAAGAGAGGTTAATCATCATGTGCCCACTTAAGAACATAAAAAGAAGTTATAGAGACTGCCTAGAATAAATTTCTAATTAATAATTGCATAAAAATATTGCAATTCAAGTGTGATTATTACATAAAAATTCAAAAGTTGTTATCCCTGGTGTAATCATGAGGACTTAGACTGCATTTGGAAACATATTTGTATTTTTAATGTGCATTTGGAGAAAAGAGTTTGAATGAATGTGTAATTACAAGATGCCTTGAGTATTTGGTAAACAGTAGATGAAAACTGTATTTTAAATATGCATTAATATAAGTATTGTTCGACAAAATTATATTTCAAAAGTCCATTGAATATTATGTGACAAACTTATCAGTCTAATATTTTTGATATTTATTCAAAAGTGAATATATATACTATATTTAAATTAATAAGTAAATAAATAAAATAAATAAATGTATATAATCTTACAAAAAAAATTCATATGGTCCAGATATATAATAAATAAAAAATAATCATATAAATGAATGTAAAATAATTTTTTCAACTATATAAATAAAATTCTACATTATAGAAGATATAACTCATGTTGGTTTCTTACTAAGATATGTGGGCAATCTTGTGATTTTAGATAATGTCATAGGGTACTTTGGGAATTTAAACAATTACATTAGCATTCTGCAAATGCTAAAATGCTAATGCTCTCCTGAGGTAGCATCAACATTTTAGCATTTGCAATGTGGCATCCAAGCCAAATATGATATGAAACGAATTTATCAAAACACCAATTCACATTTGAAATGCGTACCGAGCCCTCAATGCACATTTCAAATATATTCTCAAACACACCCTTAGTTATAGTTTCAACGATTAATTTCAGGTTCATTTAGTTCAACAGATAGATATGGCATGTGGTCATTGATAAGGCAAATCAGCCATGTCAATCTTAATGCAACTCATAGTCAAAATTTTCAATAGGTTACAAAACTTTCTTTTTTGAAAGGGTAATCGGTGAACGTGAGATTCGAGCCCAAGAACTACAATATTCTATCAAAATCTTTACCAACTAAGCTAGCCAGCACCTTCATCAAGTCACAAAACTCTTTTTTACTTATTCCTTAGCAAAAGGAATATTGTTTGTACCATATCCAAATTAGCACAAATAGCATGAAGTACTCTGAAGTTTTAACACACTACTACAAAAAATCAAAGCATAAGCCTAACACTTGTACCATTGGTATATATCTACAAAATCCATGGCTTAAAAGAAGAAAAACGATGTCATTTTGCAGCTATCTCGAGTTTTAATAGACACTCTATACATGACAATGACAATGATAACAAGAGGACTGTCATCAATTCTCAAGAAAGAAAATTAATACTTCATACAATCAACAAAACAGCTAGAAAAAAGAACAAAGATTAAAAAATAAAAACCAAAGAACATAAACAAACCTTTGCAGTATCTGTCAAAAGCTCGATGCTGGCTGGATAAGCAGCATAGTACTGGTCAGCATTAGAGAATCCTGCCCTCTTTCTACACGATTAGGAAAAACGGATATCAAAAGGTTCTAGAAGGCTCTGCAAGAAAGAGGGAGGGAAAGAAAGGCAGTACGTGTTGCTTGTATAGGCATAACTAACGAGAGTGACAAAGCAATAGAAGCCAGCATATGACACCATTCGCCGAAACTTTTGGATCCGCAAGATTCCCTTCCATTGCTCATAGAGGTCCATTAAGCAAAATGGGGTTCAGGAGGCACTAATATGAGATAGAATTTTGCTTCTGGATCCAATGTCTTTGGTGTTCAAACTTACAGAAGGAAATTAAAACATCAGTACAATCAACAGTGATAAAGACCAAAATGACAAATTGAACCCAGAATAATAAAATCAGAAAATAAAAAATACAAACCTTCTAACTTTTGTATGACAGAGATGTACTTAGCAAAATTTAGAAAGAGAACTCCAGGCCTTATTGAGTGTCCACCAAGTTAGGAGGGAAATTTGTAAAGGTTGTCAAACTCAATTTCCTACCTAGGATTCTAAAGGGGTCAATAAACTCAGATCATAGAACCAAAATGTAGAATCGTAAGATCCTACAATTTATACAAGATTATTAAGATCTACACATATACTTAGAGAAATTTATAATAATCTTTTGTTGATATTTAGTGAAACTCAAACGTTCTAAAGTTAAAATTTTGCATTTTTATTAAAGTGAATATATAATTTACTAATATTATCTCTTTATAATTTAATTGTTGTGTTTTTTTCTTTCAAGGTTTACAGTGACGGGATTGATCTCTCCTTTATTACTCAAGAATGATATTAAGTAAAAGAGGGATTGTATTAGTGCTGACATCTCTATTGTAATAATTGAAGAATTTTGTATATTAGTGATGATAACTGTAGTAGATATTTTGAGTTATCAATGTAATTAAATATTTTGGTTTCTTTGAACTGGAGAACTGTAACATTGTTTTTTCACTTATACTCAATCAATCCCACTTCAATGGTGAACTATTCACAGTAACATTTAGAAAGAGAACTTATTTTTGCTCGACCAAGCATCACACCACTATATTTTGCTCTTCTACGAACACACCGTGTTGGTCGCTGAAAACATCAAAATAAAACATGATGTTCTCTAAGGAAGTTTCGTACCAATTTTCATTTCTCAAATGCTGTCTAAAACTGTACCAAAAAAACCAATGGGGATAGGCAGGCAACGAGAGGGCCAGGGAGGAGAGGAGAGGAGAGGAGCGAATAGGAGAGGGAACAAGAATACCGATCAGGAGCGGAGGAGAGGAGAGAATAGTACCAGGGAAGAGGTGGCTCGGCCCGCGGCAGTGGCAGATGAGCGATGAAGCAGCGGTGGAAGAGCTCAGTCGGCGGCGACGGCAGCAAGAGAAGAAAGCGTGGCGGCGGAGCGGAACAGAGACATAGGGGGAACGTCGTGCAAGGGCCGCACGTTGACTACAAGGATAGGGCGCGGGTGGTAGCCTCGACGGCGGCGCGGAGGAGGAGCGGGGCGAAGGAACCGAGAGCGGAGAGCCCTGGAGGTTGAGGGCAACCTCACTAGCTGTTGAGCACACAAAATGACGAAAACGCCCCTTTTCCGAGAGGTACCGGTAACAGCTACATGTGGGGCGCGGCGCATATGATGGTAACCGCACGAGTCCGCGCGTCGGTAAGTGACGCGACGTCCAAATGTGCTTGGTGGTGGAGGAGGAGCAGCGAATCAGATCCGGAGGGAACAAAATGCCATCAATTTGTTTTTCTTTAAAAAAAAACCTGTGCTAAAATTTTTAACCGAGGGTTACAAAAGCAGCAATGCGGGAGTCACTATAGTCCTTAAGAGAAGCCACCGAATCGGTTCACTATACCATTAGTAGTCCGAGAAATGATGACTATCAACAATTTGAAGTTGGGAAGAAAAATAATATATAATATCTGATAAGATATTTTTAAGTAACCATGGGGAGCTTTAAGTTGTCTTAACAAAATTAACTAATTCAGGATAGTACGTGATACGGGATATTCTGGCACTATCCTCGTGATAACACTCAAGGTTGACATGGTGCACTGCTCGACGTAACACTTCGGACTTGGACGGGACGACTGCTTGCTCCCGTGCTGCCCGAGGCCATATTAGACAGCGTTGCATAGTATAGAGGCACTATGGAAAGCTTGGAACAGTGCCACCTGCTCCTGCGCTGCCAGAGGCCGTACAAAACAGCGTCGCATGGTATAGGGCCACTCCAGAAAGCTCAGAACTGCATCGCCTGCTCCCACACTGCCCGAGGCTGTGCAAGACAAAGCCGCACAATGCAGAGCCACTCCGGAAAGTTTGGAACGATGCAGTATGGTGCAGATCCATGCAGGTCGGTCGGTTCCCACATGGAAGGTATGAGCCGACCGTTTGAAGAGTCGATGGCCATTAACAGATTATGTACGATCGACCTTTGTTCGTAGGTATAAAGCCAACCTTCTGACCAGCATCAGAGTGGGACTTCGAACACTCAAACTTAACACCCACCACCCAATACTAACTAGCTTTAGAGGGGTTGAATCGGGAAATCCCCCTCCTAACTTTGGCCTGTGTATAGAAACTTGGCGAGGAAGGAGTATCAACCCAACGAGGGAGGAAGAGCAACTCCTTGATCTACCTTGAATCAACTCTGGAGGTAAAACCCGGACCTGACCACCCTTGTCTAAGTAGCCACACGGGCGACTCTATATATTCGGGATCGAACCAAGCCGTGATGACCCATTTACCATGGTATAAGGTTGTTCAATATTTTTGGCACTAGAAAAAGGGCTCGATGTGAACATCCCAGAGAGGAGCCACCTGCTGCTCACCTGACCTTCGGGTTCCGAGGGTAGCTCTCCCTTCCTCTAAACCTAGAAGGGAATGTTAGGATCAAGAGCACTAAGAGGGGAGGGGGGGTGAATTAGTGCAACGAAAATCTTTCGTCGGTTAAAACGACTTTTGTACGATGAAATCTGATTTCGATGAAAACCGTTTCGGAAAGATCTTTTAAGTTGAGAGCAAGCGGAAGCGTAGTTGATATAAAGCAATAAAGGTAGTTTGCAGTTAAGATAAAGAGTAGAAAATAAATGCAAACCGAGATTTAGAGTAGTTCGGTCAATCTTGACCTATATCCACTTTTGGCTTCCTCCTCCGACGAGGTCACTGACGTCCACTAGAGGCATTCCTTCAATACGCGAAGGCCAACCACTCTTTTACAGCTTTTCTCCCTTTGATGAGCTTAGGAGACAACCCTTATAAGTTTTCACTCCTATCTTGAATGATCAACACTTAGAAAGAAAGAGGGAGAAGAACTCTAGCTTTACAATACTTTTAAGCTCTCAAATACTCAGAATAAAAATAAGCTTTCGGTTGTCCTTTCATGTAGAAAGGGTGAGGTTTATATAGGCCCCAATCAGTTTGAATTTGGAGCTCAAAAGTGTCCATTATCATATTTCCGGGGTCCTAGCGGTACCATCGCCATAACTGGACGATACTATCGCCTGTTATCTATCACTGAGCGGTACCACCGCTCAGTTTAGGCGGTACTACCGCCTAACAGAGCTCGGAGATCGAGCTATGGCAGTATCACCGCCTGATTGGGGCGGTACCACCACGGGCAGTAATAACTGCCGGTGGTACCACCGCTAGCAGTAATAACTGCCGGTGATACCACCGCCTAATAGGAGCAGTACTACCACCCAAAATTCCTGGGAGATCGAGTCTCTTGGGCGGTGCCATCGCCGGCCAAGAATTCTGGGTCAGAATGGGCTAATCCATTCAGCCCAATTTGGGTATGCCAAGGGCCCAGTTAGCCCCAGATTAAGTTAATAAGATCACCTCCCAAGCCTAACTTAATCTATATGCTAATTATGATAATTAAGACATCGATACTGTATATCGTGTTTCGGTGCATCAATTGCTTCTTCCGACGAGCTTCCGGCGAACATCCGACGAACCCTCGGCGATGCTCCGGCGGACTCCCGGCAAATTCCTGGACTCGCGACGATCCTCTTGGCGAGTTCTGACGAGCTTCTTTGGCAAGCTCCTAGACTTCTCAGATTATTCCCACAGAACCTTCGACGATTGTTTGGACTTCCGACGAACTCTCGAACCCCCAACTTGATCTTGGTCTTGACTCTGGCTTAACACCTACTACATCCTTCATAGTTAATCTTGTACATTTATCTTAACATATGGATTAGATAACCAAATGATAATTGACTTAATTATCAAAATCTGAGATTCAACAAGGAACACCTCGGTCGCAACCCTAAACCACTATTGGAAGTTATTCAATGACCCTGGGTTCTTGCCTCTTGGGACCAACACAGGCTAGCTTCATGTCTCAACCGAGGTGTTTCTAAGCCTCACCCACCAAGTCTAAGTGCTGGCAAGGATGATGCAGACTATCATCCCCCTCATTCCCCAACTTGCTCAGTAAGAAGCATCACCCCAACTATCATTGCCGGGGGACCGTCTGAACCCCATCACCGCACCACGGGAGCCTTCTCCAGTCGGCTAGTAACCCAGGGCTATGAATGACAATCCATCGGTCGAGGAGCAATCGGGAGGCCCAAGACCAATGCTAGAGCGTAGCACCCTTGGTTCATGATGCATCACCTCGAGCTGCCTCGAGCCCGATACCTTATCTTCTGACTCAGTATACTCTCTTTAGGCTCAGTTAGATCAATCAAACGATGCCTAGATGAGGTCCAAAGAGAGTTCCACAAATCGAAGGAGGAGCTCAAGGAGGCCTCCTCGGTAGAGTCCCCCTTTGTGCAGGAGATCCAAGACAAACCAATACTCTTTAACTTCTGCCTCCCCACGCTCGAGGCTTACGAAAGTGGTTCCAACCCGACAGAGCATATTGCTACCTTCTAGGCTCAAATGGCCCTATATGGCACCTTTGATGCCCTAATGTGTCAGGCATTCCCTACCACTCTCCGAGGCCCAACTCGGATGTGGTACAACCAGCTTAGGCTGACCTTAGTTTCATCTTTTGACCAACTTGCAAGGGATTTCGAGCTTAATTTCTTGGCCAGTGCATGGTCCAAACCATTTGCGGTCATGCTCCTTGGTTTAAGCTAGAAGGACGATGAACCCCTTTCTCACTTCATCACATGCTTTACTGCCAAGATTCGAGGAGTCCTTGATGTCCACCCTTCGCTAATCATATAGGCATTCCTGATGGGCTTGCGATCGTCTAGATTCTTTAGGTCGTTGGTCGAATGATTGACGGTGACTATCCTCGAGATGCTCCAATGCATAAATCAGTACATTGCTATCGAGGCACTAGTGGGGGGAAAGCGCGAAGACCACAAGAGGCTACGCATGGAGCAAGCCCAAGGGAAACCCTTAGGCCCACCAAGAAGGAAGCTCGACCAACCTGAGTCATCACTCCTGAGGCCCCCTCTACCACCCTTAAATTCATCTAGAATGGAGATCTTCCTCTAGATCAGAGAGAATGGGCTCCTAAGGGCACCCAACCTAATGAAGCCTCCGTACGAGCTCAAGGATCGGTCTAAGTATTGTTTGTTCGACCACGACTACGATCATGACACTAAGGAGTGTCATGAGCTAAGGAACCAGATCGAGGAGCTCATTTGTAGGGGTTATCTCAAGTGCTACATCAAGAAGCTGTGGTTATCTCCCCCGTGCCCCCATGGCCTGGTGGCAAAATAGATTGATATCATCATCAGCGGCACAACTTCCAAAGGAGACAACATGTTGGGGCATAAGACCTACACATGAATTGCTATGGAGAAGCATCCTAGATGGTGGAATGAGCCCGAGATCACCTTCTTTGTAGGGGAAGCCACACCCTGATCATGATGATGCCTTAGTGATCTCGGTTAGGATCACCAACGCTTGGGTTAAAAGGATAATGGTGGACACCGAGAGCTCGGTCGATGTCCTATACCTCGATGCTTTTTAGAAACTCGGCCTAATCGAGAAGGACCTCACTCCTATGGCCTTGGTCCTCACTAGGTTCATGGGGGATTCCATCTCTTCCCTCGGCACCACCACCTTACTGGTCACCATTGGGGAAGAGTTGAGGTCTAAGATCGTGATGGTTACCTTCATGGTGGTCAGGCTCCCTTCAGTATACAATGTCATTCTCGATCGTCTAACCCTTAATAAGTTAAGAGCTATCATCTCCACCTACCATCGGGTGGCATACTTGATGTCAACCGCTTCACCGGTCCAAATTATACGGATTGACTCCACAACTTGAGAATTATTCTCACAGCGGAGAAAATCGTATATATCCTTGATATAGTGATGCCTATGCCCGAGGAAGGGGTAAGCGAGAATGAGATCGCTCACTACGTGAAGTACATAGATGACTCCACTCTTGCTTAGTGTTACATGTTGAGCTTCATGACTCCTGAGTTGCAAAAACAACATGAAAAAATAGATGCCAGATCCATTCTCCTACATCTCCACAAACTATTTGAGGAACAGAGAATGACTCAGCGATATGAGATATACAAGAGTCTCTTCCGCGCTACGTGGCTGAGGGGACACCGGTTAAGAACCATGTCCTAAAGATGATTGAGTGGATAGAGAAACTCACAAGTCTAGGAATGGTCCTAGAGGATAGCATGTGTATGGATCTTATGCTTCAGTCTCTACTAGATTCCTTTTCATAGTTCATAATGTATTTTAATATGAACAAGCTTGAGGTAACTCTCCCTAAGCTCCTCAATATGTTGAGAGAGGCAAAGAGCACTATTAAGAAGGAGAGACTAGTTCTCTATACTGGTGAGACCAGAAAGAAAAGGAAAGTAGAAAGTCCCTTAAGAAGGGCACAGGCAAGGGCAGACTGGGTAAAACAAAGTTTGCTAAGAAAGACAAACAAAGGCCAGTGCTTCCACTACGACAAAGATGGGCACCAGAAGAGAAATTACAAAGAGTACCTTATAGAGAGGGCAAAATAAAAGCTTAGAGAAGCTTTAGATACATTCATGATCAGTCTCCAATTATGAGAATTTTGTGATAGTGCATTGGTATTGGATACTAGTATTGCTTATCACATTTGTAATTTATTATAGATTTTAGCAAAGCCAAGGAGATTAACGAGAGGAATATTGCATAATGGTTTGTTTATGCTAGATACTACTCAACATATCATAAATGTAAGTTTATCCAAGAGGAAATGAGATGAGGTGAACAATGTATGCTAGTCATAGGTGCCTTGCAAGCCAATCACATGAGTGATGGCATGTGTGACTTGACACGCAGTCTTTTTGCATATTATATTTTGACATTTATCACTTTATATTGCCTACTACATATATGTATATATATTATGATGTCCTTAGATCTGTGCAATGAGAATCAGATCGTAATGAGATCACGATAATGAGACTGATTCGCCTTTAAACACAGATCTTAAATAACCTTGGTCATAGGTTACTCGAGAGGGACATCAAGATAACTGGACAGACTGGTGTGTTGTATACCCGTCCATATGATAGATGCAGCTAGTCTCATAGCTGCTCGTGTGGGGACAATAGGGATACAATACAGGTGCTAATTGGGGAATGAGTTCACTAATTGATCCGCTTAAGAAATGCTAAATAGTTGATAATACCTTATTGTCAGACAGCGATTCTGTAGTCCTAGTGGTGTATCTGGTCCTTAGATTTGAGACACCAAGGATGTCTTATATGAGTGCTCCACTCTTTGATATCAGACTTATAGATTTGGATATCCCAAATCTAACACAACCGGTCATCGGGAGTGGTAGTCAACCTTACGAGGGCTATTGAGTGTCGATAAAGGATCATTCACTCTCAATGTCATGAAAGGAATGTCTCATATATTCTTGCTCAAACAAATCCCTGGTCAGGGTCACTCAGATTGAGAGAAAAAGAGTTCTATGGGAGAATCCAATTAGAGCGAGACTCGAGTAGAAACTATATGGGTTTGACAGCACTATGCCCGGTATACAGTCTCTAGGATATTAGATGGATGATGGACTATAGGTACATGGTAACTAAGGACAGATAGGTCCAATGAATTGGATTCCCCTGTATCGTCTAGGGACTACGGCATAGTGGCCTAGTACGTCCACAATCGATGAGTCAAGTGAATTATTATGGAGATAATAATTCACTAAGACAAAAGGAGTTTTGACATGTATGACTCACGGCCAGCTTAATATTGGGCCTAGAGGGTCACACACATATGGTAGATATTACGATGAATAGAGGTTTGGATATGAGATATCCGTCAGAGCCCCTATCTTATTAAATATCCAATAAGCCCTTGAATTATTGGATCCTATGGATGAGATCCAATAAGAGCCCATAAGAGATTATTGGATAGAGATCCATTAATCTAAGAGGCTTGGGTAGTTGGATAGAGATCCAATACCCAATAGGGGAGGATCCATTAGGGTTAAGTTGATAGGGGACCTCTATAAATAAATAGGAGGGTTTCAATAGTTTATAGGCTAGAGATTTTTGCTTCCTCTCCTATTCTCCTCCCCTCTCCACCTCAGAGCAGACCTGGAGTTTTAAGGAGCGTCATCGTAACCCTGTTGTGTGGATCACCACTAAAGTGGAGGGCGCTTGACCTCCTTCACCCTCTCCTAGAGATCTGCAAGGATTCAGGGATATATGATCTCCCTAGGTAATACATTCTATCTCATACGTGGTTTTCTATTTTGTGGATTTTTATATACTAATCTTCACACGATGATGAACATATCTTTGGGAATTAGGGATTTTATTTTTTGTTCTTCCGCTGCGCATGTGATGTTGCCCTCAAGATTTTTCAATAGTAGTATCAAAGCTAGGTTATTTGTGCGAAAATTGGTTTTGAATTATGTGTGTTATGTTTTGGAGAAGCTTTTGATGTCAAAATCGTTGACGCAAAAGCGAGAAAGGGCATAACTGTTGCTACCCTTGTTGCCCTCGTTGCCATCTGCATGTAGTAGGCTTGCTGCCAGCAACCCGCTAGTGCTGCCACTGGTAGCCCACTTGTAGAGGCACCGCGAGGCAACGACGCCTATGGCCACTACGCCCGCATGCAGAGGTGCTGCGGGGCAGCGACGCCTATGTCCGTTGCACTTGCGGGGTGAGGCGCCATAGGGCGTTGTGCTCGCGGACAGAACCACCCGGCGGGGCAGCACCATGGGCGGTGCCCCTCGGGCACACTGCCCACCAGTAGGGGCGGTGCCCCCGCACTCCCCGTCGCACAGGTCGTCGTCGGCAAGGTGGCGACGGGCGCAACAAGGGAGAGGGAGAAAGGGGCTTAGGGTTTTCTGGGCAAAAGATAGTTTTGCCTCTCAGAATTTCAGAAATTTCATTTTTTGTCTTTTACCCAAATTATGAAAATGCCCCTCAGAATTTAGAAATTTCTCTACATGTCCCTAATTTCAAAAAAATATTCATTAATTAAAAAGTTTAATTGATTATTATTATTTATTATTATCTAGTAGTCTTATATGATGATGATTTATATATGTGATGTATGATATGTGGACGGATGATCATGGACCGTGTGATGTGTGTACTTATGATTATTATTATTGGGGCCTATGAGCCTCCATTTTATTTTTCGTTTATTATCGGGTCTACGTGCCTATGATTAAGTTGTAATCACACGAGGAGGTGCAGTGGAAGCATGGAAACAATAGCGGGACCCATGAGACGGACGATCGTAATGCATAGCGATGCGTCGAGATGCCGACGGAAACGACGAGAACTAGATGGACCATCACAGTGCATAGAGATGCACCGCTGCACACATAGATCTTGATGTGAGTGATTAGGCCCACTGGCTTGGGCCTGATCACATTAGACTGTGGTCCATGATCATCTAGTGTAATATCTTATGTGATGTATGATTGTTAATACACCTACTAGATATGCATATATTTATTTGTATGCGATGTATATATATATATATTATATGTATGTGTGTGACATGTCATATTAGGAGACCAAATCAAAGAAACCTCTCTCTCGATAATATTAAGTCGGTAAATGTTGTTGAATCTCGGATTTTGATGATGAAGTCAATTGTCATTTGTTATCTAATCTATGTGTTGAGATAAGTGTGCAGGATTAACTACGATGAGAGTAAGACAAGCAGCAGGAGTTGCGCCGGAGTCAAGATCATGATAACGTTGGGAGTTCGAGAGTTCGACGGAAGTTCGGACGGTCGTCGGAGGTTCTGCGAGAACAGATCCGAGAAGTCCGGAAGCTTGCCAAGCGAAGCTCGTCGGAACTCGCCAAGTGGATCGTCGCAAAATCCAGGAGTTTGCCGGAAGTCCGCAGAAGCATCACCGAGGGTTCATCGGATGATCGACGGAAATTCGCCGGAAACTCGCCGGAAGAAGCGATTGACATACCGAAGCAAAGCTGCAGAAATTGTCTTAGATTTAACCGTAGTTAGCACGTTGATTAAGTTAAAAATGGGAGGTGATCCCATTAGCTTAATCCTGGGGCAATTGGGCCCCTGAAGAACTCAAATTGGGTCGAATGGTTCAACCCATTCGGACCCAAGTTGCTGTGGGAGGTGCAACCGCCCCAGCCAAGAGGTGCAACCGCCCAGGCTATATCTCCCAGCGAGACTGGGCGGTGCAACCGCCCCAGCCAAGAGGTGCAACCGCCCAGGGCTCAGTCTCCAAGCAAGACTGGGCGGTGCAACCTCCTCTGTCAAGAGGTAGCACCGCCAGAGCTCAAGTTTCGAGCTCTGCCAAGCGGAGCAACCACCGAGCTCAGACTTCGAGCTCTGCCAGGCGGTGCAACCACCAAGCTCAGTCTTCGAGCTCTGCCAGGCAGTGCAACCACCGAGCTCAGTCTTCGAGCTCTGGCAGAGAGGTGCATCAGCCTGAGCTCAGTTTCGAGCTCTGCCAGGTGATGCAACCACCGAGCTCAGACTTCGAGCTCTGCCAGGCAGTGCAACCACCGAGCTCAGTCTTCGAGCTCTGCTAGGCGGTGCAACCATCGAACTCAGTCTTCGAGCTCTGGCAGAGAGGTGCAATCGCCTGAGCTCAGTCTTCGAGCTCTGCCAGGCGGTGCCACCTCTCCAGTCAAGAGGTGCAACCGCCTGATCCCGGAATTCTGGGATTTGATCGATTTGATCGTTGAGCTCCAAATTTGAACTGGGATGGGGCCTATAAATACCCCACCCATTCAGCACTGAAATGATACAGATCCACACCGAATCCTTGATCTTTTCAGTGATTCTAAGAGCTCAAATTTGTGTAAAGTCCTAAAGTTCTCCTCCTTCTGTTCTTCAAGTCTTGAGTTGTAAAGAGAGGAGAGAAAGGATCTGTAAAGGTTGTCTCCTGAGCCTGTCAAAAGGAGAGAAACTGTAAAAGGGCAGTTAGCCTTCGCCCATTGAAGGAAGGCAGCTAGTTGACGTCGGTGACCTCGTCGGAGGAGGAAGCCAAAAGTGGAGTAGGTCAAGACTGACCGAACCACTCTAAATCTCTGGTTTGCTTTTACCTTGAGCACTTTATCATTACTGCAAACCTCCTACATTGCTACTGCCCTCTGCGCCTTTACGAACGAGTTTCTAAGCTCTGATCTTTCAGAATCTGCATTCAAACGTAAATCGTGTTTTCGTACGATCTTCACACTGCAGTTTACGCTTACATTCGGATTCCATTTATAACTGCAAATTGCTTTCTACGTAAAACGCTTTTCAAGGTTCAAAACTGCTTTTAGACGCAAAACTACATTTAGACGTAAAATTACGTTTAGACGTAAAACTGCGTTTAGACGCAAAACTGCGTTCAGACGTAAAACTGCGTTTAGACGTAAAACTGCGTTTAGACGTAAAACTACGTTTAGACGTAAAACTGCGTTTAGATGCAAAACTGCGTTTAGATGCAAAACTGCGTTTAGACGTAAAACTGCGTTTAGACGTAAAACTGCGTTTGGACGTAAAACTGAGTTTAGACGCAAACTGCGCTTGGACGCAAACTGTGCTTAGATGCAAACTGCGCTTAGACGCAAACTGTGTTTAGACGCAAACTGCGCTTAGACGCAAACTGCACTGTGATTCTGCTTTTATATCGAAATCGTTTTTTATCGGACGAACGCAGCTTTCGTTTTTAAAATCGCTGTAAGATTTCCGCTGCACTAATTCACCCCCCCCCTCTTAGTGCTCTCGATCCTAACAGTTGGTATCAGAGCAAGGTTAACTCTCTAAAGGATTAAAACCCAAGAGAGATGGCATACGCCGGAAACCAAGAGGGGCATTCTATTACACGTCCACCCATGTTCAGTGGAACGGACTACACCTACTGGAAGACCCGAATGAGTATCTTTCTTATTTCTATGGATTTTGAACTGTGGAACCTTGTTGAAAACGGATTTTCAAAGTCTTCTCTTCCAATGATCGATTGGAATGAGTTGGAAAAGAAGGCTTTCGCTCTTAATGCAAAGGCTATGAATGCCTTATTTTGCGCACTTGATAAAAACGAGTTTAATCGTGTTTCAACTTGCGAAACTGCATTTGATATTTGGCACACACTTGAAGTGACCCACGAGGGCACAAGTAGAGTGAAAGAGTCAAAAATCAATCTGTTGCTGCATTCTTTTGAACTTTTCCGAATGAAACCGAGTGAAACCATTGGCGACATGTTTACCCATTTCACGGATGTCGTCAACGGTCTAAAAGGACTCGAAAAAAGTTTTTCGGATTTTGAACTCGTAAATAAAATACTAAGATCCCTTCCTAAAAGTTGGGATCCTAAAGTCACTGCTATTCAAGAGGCAAAAGATCTGCGCAACTTCCCTCTTGAAGAACTAATCGGGTCATTAATGACCTACGAAATGACTTGCAAAGCTCATGAAGAGCAAGAAGACATCCTTCCAAAGAACAGGAAGGATATGGCACTTAAAACTTCTGAATGCCACTTGAGAGAAAACTCAAGTGATGAGGACTGTGATGATGACTTAGCACTTTTGACAAAAAAGTTTAAGAAATTCTTCAAAAGAAACAAGTTTAAAAACGATGTGAAAAATAAACTTGAACCCAAGAAGGACCAAGTGATCTGCTACGAATGTAAAAAGCCGGGACACTACAAGAATGATTGTCCCCAAGTCAAAAGAAGAACATCAAAGAAGAAGGCTCTTCAAGCAACATGGGATGACTCGAGCGCATCTGAAGAAGAGGAGTCCAATACCGAGCAAGTTGCTCATTACGCCTTAATGGCCATCGGAGAAGAGGTAACGGATTTATTAGATGCTGATTTATCTTTCGATGAATTATTAAATGCCTTCCATGATTTATTTGATGAATGCAAAGTTATAAATAGAAAATACAAATTGCTAAAAAAGGTACATGATAGTCTTACTTGTGATTTTAATAAGTTAAAAATCGAATATCATGATAGTTTAAATTCATGTATAAAATGTCATGATCTAGAAATCTGTCAAAAAGAAAACTTGCTACTTAAGGACACCTTGAAGAAATTCGAGGTTGGTAGCAAGTCATTAAACATGATCCTTACAAACAAGGGTCATGCTCCCAAAAGAAGTGAGATTGGATTTGTGAGGAGTCCTCACCAAAATCCAACTACCTTTGTAAAAGGCCCCATCTTACATGTTATAAGCAAATGCAACTTTTGTTGCAAGTTTGGACACAGGACACATTATTGTCCATTCAGGAAATTGAGTCCAAACAAATTGATATGGGTTCCTAAAGGAACCATGACAAATTCTATGCAACATGATAAAAAATGTAGATCTATTTGTGAGGAACCCAAAAGCAAATGGGTACCTAAACATCATCCTTTCTTGTAGAAAACTAAACCATCGCAAGCTAGGAGCAAGAGATGGTACCTTGACAGTGGATGCTCAAGGCATATGACCGGAGATTCATCCCAATTCTCTAAGCTCACTAGCATAAACGAAGGATATGTTACCTTCGGAGACAACAACAAGAGTAAAATCATTGGCAAAGGAACCATAGGTAACAAATCCAACTTTTCTATTGAAGATGTTTTGCTAGTTGATGGTCTAAAACATAACCTCCTGAGCATTAGTCAATTGTGTGATAAAGGATATATTATCAGATTTGAATCTAATGCTTGCGTCATTGAAAAACCTCACAAAAACATATCTATGATTGCATTAAAACAAAATAACGTATACACTATTGACATCAATGATTTATGTAATGAAACATGTTTTTCTGCTTTAAATGAGAATGCTTGGATATGGCATAGAAGATTAGGTTATGCTAGCATGAAGCTAATCACTCAAATATCATCCAAAGAACTTGTAAGAGGAATTCCTCATATCAAGTTCATCAAAGATAATGTATGTGATGCCTGCCAATTAGGTAAACAAATTAAGAGTAGCTTCAAATCTAAAAATCAAGTAAGCACCTCTAGGCCCTTACAATTGATCTATATGGACTTGTTCGGACCCATCTCCACATCAAGCCTAGGAGGTAGCAAATATGCTTTCGTCATCATAGATGACTATAGCAGATACACATGGACTTATTTTTTAAAACAGAAAAGTGAATGCCTTAGATCTTTTACCAAGTTTTGCAAACTCGTTCAGAATGAGAAAGGTTCTATGATTTCGTCAATTAGAAGTGATCATGGTGGTGAATTTCAAAACCATGATTTCCAAGAATTTTGTGAACTCAATGGATACAACCATAATTTCTCTACTCCTAGAAACCCTCAACAAAATGGAGTTGTAGAAAGAAAAAATCGAAATTTACAAGAAATGGCAAGAACCATGTTGAATGAACATAACCTACCCAAATATTTTTGGGCCGAAGCCATAAATACTGCATGCTATATCTTAAATAGAGTTCTAGTGAGACCTCTGCTAACCAAAACTCCCTATGAGTTATGGAACAATAAAAAACCCAACGTTTCATATTTCAAAGTTTTTGGGTGTAAGTGTTTTATCTTGAATGAAAAAGACAACTTAGGAAAGTTTGATGCTAAATCCGATGAAGGAATCTTTCTTGGTTATTCTACAATTTCTAAAGCCTTTCGTATCTTTAATAAAAGAACTCTAATTATTGAAGAATCCATTCATGTTGTTTTCAATGAGACTTCTGAAATCACGAAAAATGATCTTGACGATGATGTTAATTTTGATTCTTTAAATTTAAACGAGACCCCGTCTCCAACTAGCAACTTGGATGCATCCACTTCTCAGATTTCCTTACCCAAGGATTGGAAGTATGTAGATGCTCATCCTAAGGAGCTAATCTTAGGAGACACATCAAAGGGAGTTCAAACACGATCTTCTCTTAAAACCTTTTGTGCAAATACCGCCTTTCTCTCCCAAATTGAACCCAAATGCGTTGATGAAGCCATGAAAGATGATTCATGGATTATCGCAATGCAAGATGAATTAAATCAATTTGAGAGAAATGAAGTGTGGAAGCTTGTTCCTAGGCCAAATGACCATCTAGTTATTGGTACTAAATGGGTCTTCAGAAACAAGCAAAATGAAAATGGTATCGTGGTTAGAAACAAGGCTAGATTAGTGGCCAAAGGTTTCAACCAAGAAGAAGGTATCGATTACGAAGAAACCTTCGCTCCTGTGGCACGATTGGAAGCCATAAGGATGCTCCTTGCCTACGCTAGCAGTAATAATTTTAAGTTGTTTCAAATGGATGTTAAAAGCGCCTTTCTTAATGGCTTTATTTCCGAAGAAGTCTATGTTGAACAACCTCCTGGATTTGAAAATAATAGTCTCCCTAATCATGTGTTTAGATTAACTAAAGCTCTCTATGGTTTAAAACAAGCTCCTAGGGCTTGGTATGAGAGACTTAGTTCTTTTCTTATTGAAAATAATTTCATAAAAGGCAAGGTTGATACTACATTATTCATCAAGAACTTTGAAAACAATTTTCTCATTGTTCAAATTTATGTTGATGATATTATCTTTGGTTCTATAAATGAATCTCTTTGTGAATTCTTTGCGAAAACTATGAGTCGTGAATTCGAAATGAGTCTAATGGGAGAGTTAACATTCTTCTTAGGCCTACAAATCAAACAACTAAGCAATGGCATCTTTATTAGTCAAACCAAATATGCTGTGAGTTTGCTAAAGAAGTTCAAAATGAATAATTCAAAAGCCATTGACACTCCTATGAGCACCTCCACTAAGTTAGAAATTGATGAGAATGGAGAAAGCTTCGATCAAAAAACCTATAGGGGTATGATAGGAAGTTTACTTTACCTCACTGCCACCAGACCAGACATCATGTTCAGTGTAGGACTTTGTGCTAGATTTCAATCAGACCCTAAGATATCTCATCTCAAAGCAGTCAAAAGAATACTCAGATATCTTAATGGAACTACCAATCTAGGATTATGGTACCCAAAATCAGAAAATTTTGAATTAACAGCTTATGCTGATGCGGACTTCGCTGGATGTAGACTAGATAGAAAAAGCACATCAGGATCATGTCAATTTTTAGGACATGCCCTTGTATCCTGGTCATCTAAGAAACAAAACTCGGTTGCTCTATCAACAACCGAAGCTGAATACATTGCAGCAAGTGCATGCTGTGCACAAGTTGTATGGATGAAAAACACTTTAGAAGATTACAAAGTGAATCTTAAAGATATTCCCATTAAATGTGATAACACGAGTGCAATATGCTTAACTAAAAATCCTATACAACACTCAAGAACAAAACACATTGATATTAGACATCACTTTATACGAGATCATGTCACTAATCATGATGTAACCATAGAGTTTATTGATACCAAACATCAACTAGCTGATATCTTTACAAAACCCCTATGTGAAGAACAATTTGATTACATAAGAAGAGAATTAGGAATGTTGATGTGTCCGAATACATGATGAATAGTTAAAATTATTTTTCGGATGTTATTACTATTACATGCCTTGACATCGCTTGATCAAATAACATGTTACAAATTATGTGACAAATATTTTTAACCAAATGCATGTAAGAAGTTCATTTTTCGGTTTGAATGCTAAAAATGGGATTTTCCTGTACACTCTTATGAAAACTTTTTGAAAAATGACTTTCCTCCTTCAAGCAACAAACAATAAAGAGATATTCAAAGTATTATATGTGTCATGACTTCCTTTATGTGCTTGATAATGCTATCGTGCTTTTTGTTGATGACAAAGGGGGAGAAACATATGAATTGATAAACACTATGTCATAGCTGAACTACCAACAATGTTATAGTTATGCCATCCTTGCATCACCAAGAGATATGTGAACATGTGCTATAGTTTGCATCATGTCTTGATTTGATATTCTATCTTGTGAAGTAAATGCAAACTTGCAAGAAAATCTCAAATGTGTGCATCATGTAATAATCCTTCGCAGCGTTATATGATTACATGATGAATAGTTACAAACACAATCATACAAACTTGATGATGTATGTCATGCCTTGACATCATTCTTGAAGAGATACATCATGATGGGCATCATGATGGGAGCATTGATAAGTTTAACTGATCTAACTTATCAATACGTCACTTGAATTCTTAGGTCTTGAATTCAAGGTTGACTTATCTCAACTATGGCATATAGATAGGGGGAGTTAAGGACAACTCCTTTATCAATTGATTGTCATCATAAAAAAGGGGGAGATTGTTGAATCTCGGATTTTGATGATGAAGTCAATTGTCATTTGTTATCTAATCTATGTGTTGAGATAAGTGTGCAGGATTAACTACGATGAGAGTAAGACAAGAAGCAGGAGTTGCGCCGGAGTCAAGATCATGATCACGTTGGGAGTTCGAGAGTTCGACGGAAGTTCGGACGGTCGTCGGAGGTTCTGCGAGAACAGATCCGAGAAGTCCGGAAGCTTGCCAAGCGAAGCTCGTCGGAACTCGCCAAGTGGATCGTCGCAAAATCCAGGAGTTTGCCGGAAGTCCGTAGAAGCATCACTGAGGGTTCATCGGATGATCGACGGAAGTTCGCCGGAAACTCGCCGGAAGAAGCGATTGACGTACCGAAGCAAAGCTGCAGAAATTGTCTTAGATTTAATCGTAGTTAGCACGTTGATTAAGTTAGAAATGGGAGGTGATCCCATTAGCTTAATCCTGGGGCAATTGGGCCCCTGAAGAACTCAAATTGGGTCGAATGGTTCAACCCATTCGGACCCAAGTTGCTGTGGGAGGTGCAACCGCCCCAGCCAAGAGGTGCAACCGCCCAGAGCTCAGTCTTCGAGCTAGACTGGGCGGTGCAACCTCCTCTGTCCAGAGGTAGCACCGCCAGAGCTCAAGTTTCGAGCTCTGCCAGGCGATGCAACCACCGAGCTCAATCTTCGAGCTCTGGCAGAGAGGTGCATCAGCCTGAGCTCAGTTTCGAGCTCTGCCAGGTGATGCAACCACCGAGCTCAGTCTTCGAGCTCTGGCAGAGAGGTGCATCAGCCTGAGCTCAGTTTCGAGCTCTGCCAGGTGATGCAACCACCGAGCTCAGACTTCGAGCTCTGCCAGGCGGTGCAACCACCGAGCTCAGTCTTCGAGCTCTGCCAGGTGATGCAACCATCGAGCTCAGTCTTCGAGCTCTGGCAGAGAGGAGCAATCGCCTGAGCTCAGTCTTCGAGCTCTGCCAGGCGGTGCCACCTCTCCAGTGAAGAGGTGCAACCGCTTGATCCCAGAATTCTGGGATTTGATCGATTTGATCGTTTTGAGCTCCAAATTTGAACTGGGTTGGGGCCTATAAATACCCCACCCATTCAGCACTGAAAAGATACAGATCCACACCGAATCCTTGATCTTTTCAGTGATTCTAAGAGCTCAAATTTGTGTAAAGTCCTAAAGTTCTCCTCCTTCTGTTCTTCAAGTCTTGAGTTGTAAAGAGAGGAGAGAAAGGATCTGTAAAGGTTGTCTCCTGAGCCTGTCAAAAGGAGAGAAACTGTAAAAGGGCAGTTAGCCTTCGCCCATTGAAGGAAGGCAGCTAGTTGACGTCGGTGACCTCGTCGGAGGAGGAAGCCAAAAGTGGAGTAGGTCAAGACTGACCGAACCACTCTAAATCTCTGGTTTGCTTTTACCTTGAGCACTTTATCATTACTGCAAACCTCCTACATTGCTACTGCCCTCTACGCCTTTACGAACGAGTTTCTAAGCTCTGATCTTTCAGAATCTGCATTCAAACGTAAATCGTGTTTTCGTACGATCTTCACACTGTAGTTTACGCTTACATTCGGATTCCATTTATAACTGCAAATTGCTTTCTACGTAAAACGCTTTTCAAGGTTCAAAACTGCTTTTAGACGCAAAACTACATTTAGACGTAAAATTACGTTTAGACGTAAAACTGCGTTTAGACGCAAAACTGCGTTCAGACGTAAAACTGCGTTTAGACGTAAAACTACGTTTAGACGTAAAACTGCGTTTAGACGCAAAACTGCGTTTAGACGTAAAACTGCGTTTAGACGTAAAACTACGTTTGGACGTAAAAGTGAGTTTAGACGCAAACTGCGCTTGGACGCAAACTGTGTTTAGACGCAAACTGCGCTTAGATGCAAACTGCACTGTGATTCTGCTTTTATATCGAAATCGTTTTTTATCGGACGAACGCAGCTTTCGTTTTTAAAATCGCTGTAAGATTTCCGCTGCACTAATTCACCCCCCCCCCCCTCTTAGTGCTCTCGATCCTAACAAATGTGAGACAATTAGATCGACCCACGTGGCCTTCCATCGTTATAGATAGGGACCAATTCTTGGTGTAGGTTGAGTTGGTCGAGTCTCTCAAGGCTCACCTATATTACGATTCACTATCTTGCCTATGATATAGAGATGTCACCGGTGACCTAAGGACATGGTATGCTTGGTCGAGTCCCTCGAGGGTATATCATCAAATCAGACTCATCTTGTAACAATGGTGTTAACTTAACCGAATATCATGGTTGGTCGAGTCCCTCGAGACCATAGTGATTCGGAGGTCGAATAGGACGAGAATCACAAGGAGTTAAGATCGGTAAGAGTTGCCTACCTTCCGGGCTTACTATGATTGGTCAAGTCTCTCAAGATTACACTAAGATGCTGATTGGATCCCGATCCCCACTAGAAGTCTACCAGAGACTTCTGTTTCACATGCTAAGGGTGTCGCGTGACTCGCTAGTAAAATAGTAGGAGTATATTAAGATGGAAGTCCATATCTTGATTGTTTATTTTTACAAAATCTACATGTTATTAATTTCTGCTGCATCTTTATTTTCAGAAAATATCGCTTTCAAAACCGTAACGTGGCATACTTGAGGTCAACCGCCTCACTTGACCAAATTATCCAGATTAGCTCCACAACTTGAGAATTGTTCTCACGGTGGAGAAAATCGCGTATGTCCTTGATACAGTGATGCCTACGCTTGAGGAAGGGGCAAGCGAGGATGAGATCGCTCGCTACATAAAGTACATTGATGACTCTACTCTTGCTCATTGTTACATTTTGGGTTCCATGACTCCTGAGTTATAGAGACAACATGAAAAGATGGATGCCAATTCCATTATCCTACATGTCTGCAAACTGTTTGAGGAACAGGGAAAGACTCAGTGATATGAGATATCCAAGAGCCTCTTCTGCACTATGATGACTAAGGGGACACTAGTTCAGAATCATGTCCTAAAGATGATTGAGTGGATAAAGAAACTCACAAGTCTAGGAATAGTCCTAGAGGATAACCTATATGTGGATCTTGTACTTCAGTCCCTACCAAATTTTTTTTCATAGTTCATAATAAATTTTAATTTGAACAAGCTTGAACTGACTCTCCCGGAGCTCCTCAATATGTTAAGGGAGGCAGAGAGCACTATCAAAAAAGAGAAGCCAATTCTCTATACTAGTGAGGCCAGAAAAAAAAGGAAAGTAGAAGAGTCCCTTAAGAAGGGCAAGAGCAAGGGCAGACTAGTTAAAGCAATTATTACTAAGAAAGACCCAACAAAAGATAAAGGCCAGTGCTTCCACTACGGAAAAGATGAGCATTGGAAGAGGAACTACAAAGAGTACCTTGTAGAGAGGGCGAAACAAAAGCTTGGAGAAGCTTCAGGTACATTCATGATCAGTCTCCATTTATCAAACTCTTATAATAATACATAGGTATTAGATACCAGTAGTGTATATCATATTTATAATTCGTTGTAGGTTCTGTCAAGGCCTAAGAGATTGGCAAGAGGCAAGATGGACCTCAAGATAGGCAACGAAACAAAAGTTTGTTGAATCTCATATTTTGATGATGAAACCAATTGATAATTGTTTATGATTTGATATGCATTTTTAGTGATGTAGGATGCTTCGATTAGGATGAGACAATTAAAGTAGAAAGAATCATGTTGGGTTGGAGGAAAACATGTCAGAAGATTAGATGTCGGGCTAGAGGATCGGTCGACGTATCGACAGAAGGCTTCAGGCCATGGATTCGGGCATCGGGCCAAGAAGAGTGGATATTGTGCTAAGGATATTGGAGTTGCAGAGTCAACTGGCCGATTGGGCAATAGGCTGCAAGAGAGGATGATGCGCCGAAGAATCGGACAAAACATCGAGGGACCAATGACATGCCGGACAACATGATTATTGCTTAGTATTAATTGTCTAGATCAAAGTATGTTTTACATGTGCAGGATTAACTACGATAGCAAGGCATGAAGCAAAATGAAGTCCTAGAGTCAAGGACGCGATTTCGTTGGGAGTTCAAGAGTTTATCGAAAGTCCGGACGTTCGTCGGAAGTTCTATCAGAACTAGTCGAGAAGTCTCAGAGCTTAGCAGAGAAGCTCATCGGAACTCGTTAAGAAGATCGTCGTGAAGTCCAGGAGCATGCCGGGAGTCTGCTGAAACATTACCGAGAGATCATCAGAAGTTCACTAGAAGATCACCGGAAGAATAGACTTACGGACTTGTTTAGCTCAGATTATATCTTAAGAATCATAGTTAGCATGTAATTAGGTTTGGATTTGGGCCAACCCAATTAGGGGCCAGCTAGGCCTATGTAAGGATTGTGTTGGGCCCAATGAGAGGCTCAAACAGTGCCCCAAGAAGTCTCACCGTCGTGACACAGTCTTCTAGACTGTGTCAAGCGGTGGTACCGCCAATCTGGGCGATTGTACCACCCCTGGCAGAGTGCTAGGCGATGGTACCGCTAGTCTGGGCGATGGTACCGTCCATCACTGCCCCCCTAGGTGGTGGTCTACTAGACCTAGGCGGTGGTACCGCCCAGGGCAGTGTTAGTGTCAAACTGACATTGGGCGATGGTACCGCCCATGCCGGGGAACCCGAGATATAAAAGTTTTAGGCCCTAAGTTTGAATCAACTTGAAGCCTAAAAATACCCCTCTTATCCTTGGTTAAAGCACACAAGTACAAAGAGTTTAAAAGAAAAGAAACACTACTGCAATCTCTTTAGAAATTCCCTCCTCCACTCTAAGTTTAGAATTCTGTAAGAGGAGAGTGAGTACTTGTAAGAGTTGTCTCCTAAACCCGGTAAAAGGAGAAAAGGGTTGTAAGAAGAAGGTTGATCTTCACCTATTAAAGGAAGATCGATAGCGGATGCCGGTGGCCTCGACGGAGGAGGAATCGACGGAGTAGATGTAGGTCACGATGGCCAAACCACTATAAAATTGGTGTGTTCTCTGGTTTGCATTTACTTCCTATCATTTACATACTACAAACTGAATCTTTACTTGCCTATTGCATTCAATTCATAAACGTACACTTTCAAAGTTAAGTTTCCGAAATTGATTTTCATTGGAATCGATTTTAATCGAAATAAAAAGTTTTTGAAGATGTTATTTTATCGCTGCACTAATTTATCCCCCCTCTTAGTACCTAACCCATTCCTAACAAATGGTATCAGAGCCTCGTGATTTTTCAGTTGATTTAACACCCAAGAGAAATGACTCTTTTCAGCTTTTAAGAGGGTCACTCTCTCATTCATCCTCCCTTTTTCAATGGGATTAACTACACATATCGGAAAACTCGAATGAGAGTTTTCTTGCTTTCTTTGGATTTAAACTTATATAATATTATTGAATCCGATTTTAAAAGGTCTTCTCTTCTAATGAAAGATTGGAATGATTTGGAGAAGAAGACGTTTTCTCTAAATGTAAAGACTATGAATGCCTTATTTTGTGCCTTAGACAAAAATTAGTTTAATCCAGTTTTTACTTGCAAAATGACTTTTGAGATTTGGCACACATTAGAAGTCACACACGAAGGCACAAGTAGAGTAAAAGATTCAAAGATCAATCTTTTAATGCATGATTTTGAACCTTTTCATATGAAACCAAGCGAGACTATTGAAGATATGTACACCCATTTTACGGATGTCATTAATAGTCTAAAAGGACTTGGTAAAAGCTTTTCAAATTTTGAACTCGTGAACAAGATTTTAATATCTCTTTCTAAAAATTAAAATTCGAAAGTAACGACAATACAAGAAACAAAAGATTTAAATATTTTTTCACTTGAAGAACTAATAGGGTCTTTGATGATCTATGAAATGACAAATGTGGCACTTGATGAATATGAGAATTACCTTCCAAAGAACAGGAAGGATTTGGGACATAGAATAATTGAAGACCACTCGAGCATAAGCTCAAGTGATGGTGAACTTGAACTCCTCACAAATAAATTTAAAAAGTTAATGAAACAAAAATTAAAGAATAAAAAGAACGCAACTACTTGCTTTGAACGCAAGAAGAAGAACATAAATTGGGATGAATTGAGCTCCTCCGAAGATGAGGAGAAAATCAACAAAGGTGAGGTGGCAAACTATGCCTTAATTGCTTTCAACGATGAGGTAATCGAAATCCGCCTAATTTATTTCGAAATTACTTGATGCTTTTCATGATGCATTTATTTTTTTGTTTAGAATATATATTTTTTTCAATTGCATGTTTATGGATTTTCGAATAAGGATAACTAAATTGCAGCAACAGTAAGGTAGGAAACCAGAACCTGTTGCAATTCATAGGGAGATCAAAGGATGATCCGTGGTGGTGGAGATGATGACGGAATTCGGTGACGATCTTTTAAGCAATTGTGGGAATTGCTTTGGATGGTTGTAGAGGGTTGATGGATGGCTGTGGAAGGGCAGCGAGACGCCAAGAACGCTGCTCTGATACCAGGTGTTAGAACCCTTGCAGATTCTAAACTTGGGGTTGATCTCTTTAGGGGATCGGCCTCCTTGGAACTCTATAGGGGTTCCTCCCTCCAAGTTGCTGCTCAAAGGCTGCAGAAAAGATTCATCTATTGCTTATGAAAAGAGAAGGAATACATGGCTATTTATAGGGCTTCTAAACCCTAACTACTAATAGGACTCCTACTTAAGACTATTACTTCTAACCAACTCCTAATAGAACTCCTACTCAAGACTCCTATTCCCTTACAACTCCTAATTCTTCTCTAAGAAAAACCTCCTACATGAATGCCCCTCACAATTAGGACTCTCCTAGCTAGAGTCCTAACAGAATGTCCCTCTCAATTAGGACTCTCCTAGCTAGAGTCCTAACATTTTTACATGAATGTCCCTCTCAATTAGGACTCTCCAAGCTAGAGTCCTAACACTTCAAATCAGCCTTGTCCTCGAGGCTGATGATTCATGAATTCTGGGAATTTGATCTTCAAGTCGTCATAGTTCTCCCAAGTGGCATCTTCTTTTGGTAGGTTCGCCCACTGTATTAGCACTTCATTAGTGGGTCGTCGTCGTCGAGTCACGATCCGTCGATCAATAATGGCACTTGGCTGGGTCTCGAGTTCTCTTTGGGTAGTCATATTTGGTGGGTGGCTTTGGGTTGTCTCCAAGCACCTGTTTAAAACTTCCGGTTGGCTGTTGGTTTGTGGGTGATATATCGTACTCCTTTTCAATTTAGTACCCTGCATATAGAATAACTTTGTCCAAAATCTGCTATTGAAGATGCAAGTAGAATTTGTCACAAGCACAATGCGTCCCTTATAGTGTAATTCTTTTGAGTCCCAATTGTAATGAGCTATGGGGCTTGGTGCTTCCTCCAATTTTTTTATAATCTTACTAGTATCTGAATCTTCCTGCCATTCCATCTTAATATCCTCAAGGAAGTCGCTGGTCGGAAGTGAAACGGTCGAAACTTCAACTTGTTCGGGTAGCTGCGAAAGCGCATCTGCAAGAATATTCTCTTTCCCCTTTTTGTAAGTTATTTCAAAATCAAATCCAAGAAGTTTTGTTACCCATTTTTGCTGCTCGGGGGAAGATATCTTCTGCTCCAAGAGATATTTTAGGCTTTTATGGTCGGTCTTGATTTGAAAGTATCGCCTGATCAAGTACAATCTCCACCTCGTTGCTGCGCGCACAATGGCGAGCATCTCCTTATCATATGTTGACATATTTTGATCGGAGGGAGATAATGCCTTGCTAGTGTATGCGAGTTGTCGACCATCTTGCATGAGAATGGCTCCAATTCTGACTCCAGATGTGTCGGCCTCAATAATGAAGGGTCGGTTGAAATCTGGTAGTGTTAGCACCGACGTCGTCGTCATGGCTGCCTTAAGTTTGTCGAAGGCAGCGGAGGCTCTGTCCAACCATTGGAAGACATCTTTTTCTAGTAAGGAAGTAAGTGGTGCACTGATCTTTCCATAGTTTTTCACGAACTTACGGTAGTAGCCTGTTAAACCCAGAAAGCCATGTAGCAATTTTATGTTTCTCAAGGTCGGCCAGTTTTGCATTACTCCAATTTTGAAGGGGTCCACTGCCACACCTTCCTCTGATATGATATGCCCAAGATATTCCACCTTTTGTTGAAGAAAGCAAAAATTCATGGTTGTTGTGTGTTCAAAAGGTGGTTTTCCGTATGTCTTCTTCGCATACTCGTATTTGATGATACCCGGATCAAAGGTCCAGCTTTGTAAAGATTTGTGCTCCCTTTCATCTAGCAATTCATCTACTATTGGAATAAAGTATTTGTCCTTGATGATTATGCCATTGAGAGCTCGGTAATCAACACATATTCGCCTTGTTCCGTCCTTCTTGCGTACAAGTAGCACCGGCGAAGAGTAGAGGTTGCAACTTGGCCGAATAACTCCTGTTTCGAGCATCTCTTTTATAATTCTTTCTATTTCATCCTTCTGGAGATGTGGATACTGATATGGCTGAGCATTTGCTGAAGATTTACCTGGAAGAATCATTATACAATGATCATGCCGATAGGTAAGAGGTAGGTTGCACGGTTCGTCAAATATATTTGAAAATTCAGTAAGCAAAGGAAGTAGATTTGGATCTTCAAATTCTGTTGGCTCTCCCTTAGTTTGCTGCTCAAGTTATACCAAAAAGCCGCTGCATGCTTTATGCAAAACATTCTCCATTTGTTGTGTGCAAATCGTTGTTATGTCGCCCCCACGTTTCCCGTGCAATGTCACCTGTTTCTCCTTACTGTAAAATTTCATAATAAGTTTCATAAAATTCCAAGAAATATCACCTAATGTTGTCAACCATTTAATTCTGAGCATGGCCTCATGATTGTTAAGAGGGAGAAGGAAGAAATCTGCAATTATCTCTTGGTCCTGCAGCAATAGTTTCTCTTGCAAGCGCCTATGATCACAATTCAAAATCCGTCCGTCGGTGACCTTAACATCAAACCTGCAGCGATTCTCGATAGGTAATGATATCCGAACAGCAAGCTTACTATTTAGGAAGTTAGTAGTACTGCCCGTGTTGATGAGAACAGTGATTGGTTGTTGTTTGAGAAGGCCTCCAATTTTCATCGTTTGCGGGTTTGAGTAGCTAGCTAGTGTATGTATCGTAACTTCGGTCGATTGTGGCTCTTCTTCTGCATCTTCTTCTTCATGTTCAAGGCTCTCTTTTGGATGTTCAATGACCTCTTCTTCTATCGGTTCAATCATAAGAAGTCCCCCTTTACTACAGCGATGCTCACGGCTCCACGGCTCGTCACAATGCCAACATAACCCCTTCGCATATCGCTCCCGAAGCTCTTCTCTTGTTAACCTCTTTAGTGTAGGGACTTGGTCGACAGTAGGGGGGGCTAAGGGCTTCAATATTACAGGTTGAGGAGAGACCCTAGTCCTCCGAGCTTCATGGTTCAATTGCTCCTCTTGATGTCGTGCGAAAGAGATGGCTGCCATAAGCGTATACGGTTGTCGCGCTTTAACTTCTCCTCGGATCTCTGGCTTCAAGCCCTCAATGAAGGTCCACAATAGCTGTTTTTGAGACCAATCATGAGTTTGATTAGATAACCTTTCAAACCTGGTTTGGTACTCCTGAATGGTGGAGGTTTGTTGGATCTTTGCTAGTTGTTCGTCAATATTCTCGTAATCGGTTGGTCTGAAGCGAATCAGCAGTCCTTCTTTGAATTGTCGCCATAAAAGGACTCCATAAGTATGTTCAAACCAGTCAAACTACTGTATAGCATCCCCTTCAAGATGTATAGCTGCAATTTTCACCATAGATACATCCGCGGTTTTGTGGTACCGAAAATATCGCTCCGCGCGCGAGATCCAACCAATCGGGTCTCCTTCTTCCCATCTAGGGAAGTCCACTCTCATGCATGGATAGTTGGGGTTGGTCATAGAGCTTCCCCTCTCTTGGAAGTCATATCTTCGGGCTTGGTGTGATTAGGCAAAGCTCTCTCCTTGATGTGATTTCTTCGGGCTTAGTAGTCGGCCCAATGTGAGTTCGGTAAAGAGCGTCCGAATCTTATCCTCCATTCGCGCCTCCAAGGCTTCGAATTTAGCATCGATTGCCTTCTTAGATGCCATAGTATATGCCTCCAAATCTATGATGTTAAGATCTCTCTTTTGTTGTCAGGTTAAAGGCATGTATAGGTTGAGAGAAGTGATGGTCGAAAGGGTTGGTGGATTGGTGGATGTAGGCTGCGGTTTAGGCTTGTTTTGTGGCTGTTTTGGGTGCAGTTTGAGGGTGTGGTTTAGTAGAGTTTTAGGGCTGTGGATGAAAGTTTTGGATCTGTGGTAGATGGTAGCAAAGGTTTGACAGAAATCCGTGGAAGTTGCAGCAAGTATGTGCTGTCTTGTAAGAGTAGAATTGTCGTCGAAGAAACAACGGTTTCTCGACGTAATTTCCACCAAAAACTTGAGAGAATTGAGGAGGGAATTGATAGCAAAATCACAATTTATATGACAGCAAGGATATCTAATTTAATCAAGAAAATTTTGGCAGTATAACAGCAAGGAAATTGGTGCAAGTTGCAATTGCAGAATTATCGTCGAAAAATTTCAGCGGGTTACGATGAAAATTTGCAGCAACATAAAATCATTTTTAGAGATGAATTTCTTAATAGATCAATCTTAGATGCAAGCCAAGATGATCTATGAAGTGTATAAGAAATTTCATTCAAAAAATATTGCAAATAGATGGGTTAAGGCAACGATATGCAGCTGAAATTTTCTGCAGCATAGATTTTCAAGTGCAGCAGATTGGACAAAAAAGATCAGTAGTTTATATTGAGAATTTTTCGATGAAACCAAAGAGAAATCTACTGTTAGGAAGTGTCAAAGATGTCATGAAAATTTCGTAGAAATTTGGATAGAAAAAGCACAGTAGCCAGATCAAACAGATGGTGCTATGCGGCTTGAATTCTGCAATTCAAGTGCAGCAGATTGGACATAAAAGATCAGTAGTTTATATTGAGATTTTTTTTAATGAAACCAAAGGGAAATCCACTGTTAAGAAGTGTCAAAGATGTCATAAAAATTTCGTAGAAATTTGGATAGAAAAAACACAGTAGCAAGATCAAACATATGGTGCTATGCGGTTGGAATTCTGCAATGTATCTTTCGTCGTAAAGATGAAAACTTTGTGATGAAAAGTTTATACAGCAATATAGGAACGATTTTTTTTTTTTTTTGGATTTTCGAATAAGGATAACTAAATTGCAGCAACAGTAAGGTAGGAAACCAGAACCTGTTGCAATTCACGGGGAGATCAAAGGATGATCCGTGGTGGTGGAGATGATGACGGAATTCGGTGACGATCTTTTAAGCAATTGTGGGAATTGCTTTGGATGATTGTAGAGGGTTGATGGATGGCTGTGGAAGGGCAGCGAGACGCCAAGAACGCTGCTCTGATACCAGGTGTTAGAACCCTTGCAGATTCTAAACTTGGGGTTGATCTCTTTAGGGGATCGGCCTCCTTGGAACTCTATAGGGGTTCCTCCCTCCAAGTTGCTGCTCAAAGGCTGCAGAAAAGATTTATCTATTGCTTATGAAAAGAGAAGGAATACATGGCTATTTATAGGACTTCTAAACCCTAACTCCTAATAGGACTCCTACTTAAGACTCTTACTTCTAACCAACTCCTAATAGAACTCTTACTCAAGACTCCTATTCCCTTACAACTCCTAATTCTTCTCTAAGAAAAACCTCCTACATGAATGCCCCTCACAATTAGGACTCTCCTAGCTAGAGTCCTAACAGAATGTCCCTCTCAATTAGGACTCTCCTAGCTAGAGTCCTAACATTTTTACATGAATGTCCCTCTCAATTAGGACTCTCCAAACTAGAGTCCTAACAGATTTCCATATTGCTTTTCAATGACGATGCATGGCTTTTGTATGGAAGGCTTGATGATTTTTTTTATGAACCTTGTCTTTGGTTTTCAACATTATGTATGGTTTTGACATAAGAACAAAAATTTGGGCATGCTAATATAAAGTCAATCATATAAATTAAAACTAAAGAAGTTTTAGATATCTATAAGAATCATTCAAAATTATGTTCAATGAAACCTTGCTTGATGTTGTAATGAAAATATTAAATATTTTGAAACCATGTTTTGATGTCATAATGATCATGCTTAATAAATTTCAAAATTATGCATGATAATTTTCAAGTAATTTATGGTTTATTGATCTTGATGGTTTTTATGACGAAATTTATTTTTCGTTCCTAAATGATTGATGATATATATTTTTATTTGGCATAAATGAAAAAAGACATGCTTGAATGAAATAAAATCATATGAATTGAAACAACTAAAAAGAAGAAAATATTTTTCTTCAAAATTAATTTTTCTATCTTATTGATTTTGATGAATCCATTTATATCATTTTTACGAATCTCTTTGACTTTGAAAATGATTTTGATGATTTAAATTTGAATAAATTTTATCCAAGTCATGATCTTGATTCCTTGATATTTACAAATTAAGATTTATTATGAATCAAGATTTTTCATTAATTGTTCTCCTACGATTCTTCCTAGTATTTTATTTAAGAGGAGATTTAATATATGAATCATGTCTTTTGATATTTATATGATCTTATCTCTTATGATGTGATTTTTATGTACAATTCCTTGTATTCATCAAGTAATAACTCATCATCAAGTTCTTCTTGATATTCTTCAAGTGATGATATGAATGCATGTAATATTTATGCTTTTTATTATAATGATGTATGAGATGTATTCCATATAATGTGTATCATGAATGCTCTAAATGATGAATGTTTGGTATCATGATCAAAATGTTGATAAATACTTAAAAATTTTAATATTTTAGTATCATGTATGTGTTGAATCTCGGATTTTGATGATGAAGTCAATTGTCATTTGTTATCTAATCTATGTGTTGAGATAAGTGTGCAGGATTAACTACGATGAGAGTAAGACAAGCAGCAGGTGTTGCGCCGGAGTCAAGATCATGATCACATTGGGAGTTCGAGAGTTCGACGGAAGTTCGGACGGTCGTCGGAGGTTCAGCGAGAACAGACCCGAGAAGTCCAGAAGCTTGCCAAGCGAAGCTCGTCGGAACTCGCCAAGTGGATCGTCGCAAAGTCCAGGAGTATGCCGGATGTCCGCAGAAGGATCACCGAGGGTTTATCGGATGATCGACGGAAGTTGGCCGGAAACTCGCCGGAAGAAGCGATTGACGCATCGGAGCAAAGCTGCAGAAGTTGTCTTAGAGTTAATCGTAGTTAGCATGATGATTAAGCTTGAAAATGGGAGGTGATCCCATTAGCTTAATCTTGGGGCAATTGGGCCCCTGAAAAGATTCAAATTGGGTCGAATGGAGCGAACCATTCGGACCCTGATTGCACCAGGAGGTGCAACCGCCCCAGCCAGGAGGTGCAACCGCCAGGGCTGTGAGGTTGGGAGGTGCAACCGCCCCAGCCAGGAGGTGCAACCGCCAGGGCTGTGAGGTTGGGAGGTGCAACCGCCCCAGCCAGGAGGTGCAACCGCCAGGGCTGCGAGGCTGGGAGGTGCAACCGCCCCAGCCAAGAGGTGCAACCGCCCAGAGCTCAGTCTTCGAGCTAGACTGGGCGGTGCAACCTCCTCTGTCAAGAGGTAGCACCGCCAGAGCTCAAGTTTCGAGCTCTGCCAGGCGATGCAACCACCGAGCTCAGTCTTCGAGCTCTGGCAGAGAGGTGCATCAGCCTGAGCTCAGTCTCGAGCTCTGCCAGGTGATGCAACCACCGAGCTCAATCTTCGAGCTCTGGCAGAGAGGTGCATCAGCCTGAGCTCAGTTTCGAGCTCTGCCAGGTGATGCAACCACCGAGCTCAGACTTCGAGCTCTGCCAGGCGGTGCAACCACCGAGCTCAGTCTTCGAGCTCTGCCAGGTGATGCAACCATCGAGCTCAGTCTTCGAGCTCTGGCAGAGAGGAGCAATCGCCTGAGCTCAGTCTTCGAGCTCTGCCAGGCGGTGCCACCTCTCCAGTCAAGAGGTGCAACCGCCTGATCCCAGAATTCTGGGATTTGATCGATTTGATCGTTTTGAGCTCCAAATTTGAACTGGGTTGGGGCCTATAAATACCCCACCCATTCAGCACTGAAAAGATACAGATCCACACCGAATTCTTGATCTTTTCAGTGATTCTAAGAGCTCAAATTTGTGTAAAGTCCTAAAGTTCTCCTCCTTCTGTTCTTCAAGTTTTGAGTTGTAAAGAGAGGAGAGAAAGGATCTGTAAAGGTTGTCTCCTGAGCCTGTCAAAAGGAGAGAAACTGTAAAAGGGCAGTTAGCCTTCGCCCATTGAAGGAAGGCAGCTAGTTGACGTCGGTGACCTCGTCGGAGGAGGAAGCCAAAAGTGGAGTAGGTCAAGACTGACCGAACCACTCTAAATCTCTGGTTTGCTTTTACCTTGAGCACTTTATCATTACTGCAAACCTCCTACATTGCTATTGCCCTCTGTGCCTTTACGAACGAATTTCTAAGCTCTGATCTTTCAGAATCTGCATTCAAACGTAAATCGTGTTTTCGTACGATCTTCACACTGCGGTTTACGCTTACATTCGGATTCCATTTATAACTGCAAATTGCTTTTTACGTAAAACGCTTTTCAAGGTTCAAAACTACATTTAGACGTAAAATTACGTTTAGACGTAAAACTGCGTTTAGACGCAAAACTGCGTTTAGACATAAAACTGCGTTTAGACGTAAAACTACGTTTAGACGCAAAACTGCGTTTAGACGTAAAACTGCGTTTGGACGTAAAACTGCGTTTGGACGTAAAACTGCGTTTGGACGCAAACTGCGCTTAGACGCAAACTGTGCTTAGACGCAAACTGCGCTTAGACGCAAACTGCACTGTGATTATGCTTTTATATCGAAATCATTTTTTTATCGGACGAACGCAGCTTTCGTTTTTAAATCGCTGAAAGATTTCCGCTGCACTAATTCACCCCCCCCCCCCCTCTTAGTGCTCTCGATCCTAACAATTGGTATCAGAGCAAGGTTAACTCTCTAAAGGATTAAAACCCAAGAGAGATGGCATACGCCGGAAACCAAGAGGGGCATTCGATTACACGTCCACCCATGTTCAGTGGAACGGACTACACCTACTGGAAGACCCGAATGAGGATCTTTCTTATTTCTATGGATTTTGAACTGTGGAATCTTGTCGAGAATGGTTTTTCAAAGTCTTCTCTTCCAATGATCGATTGGAATGAGTTGGGAAAGAAGGCTTTCGCTCTTAATGCAAAGGCTATGAATGCCTTATTTTGCGCACTTGATAAAAACGAGTTTAATCGTGTTTCAACTTGCAAAACTGCATTTGATATTTGGCACACGCTTGAAGTGACCCACGAGGGCACAAGTAGAGTGAAAGAGTCAAAAATCAATCTGTTGCTGCATTCTTTTGAACTTTTCCGAATGAAACTGAGTGAAACCATTGGCGACATGTTTACCCGTTTTATGGATGTCGTCAATAGTATAAAAGGACTCGAAAAAAGTTTTTCGGATTTTGAACTCGTAAATAAAATACTAAGATCCCTTCCTAAAAGTTGGGATCCTAAAGTCACTGCCATTCAAGAGGCAAAAGATCTGCGCAACTTCCGTCTTGAAGAACTAATCGGGTCATTAATGACCTACGAAATGACTTGCAAAGCTCATGAAGAGCAAGAAGACATCCTTCCAAAGAACAGGAAGGATATGGCACTTAAAACTTCTGAATGCCACTTGAGAGAAAACTCAAGTGATGAGGACTGTGATGATGACTTGGCACTTTTGACAAGAAAGTTTAAGAAATTCTTCAAAAGAAACAAGTTTAAAAACGATGTGAAAAATAAACTTGAACCCAAGAAGGACCAAGTGATCTGCTACGAATGTAAAAAGCCAGGACACTACAAGAATGATTGTCCCCAAGTCAAAAGAAGAACATCAAAGAAGAAGGCTCTTCAAGCAACATGGGATGACGCAAGCGCATCTGAAGAAGAAGAGTCCAACACCGAGCAAGTTGCTCATTACGCCTTTATGGCCATCGAAGAGGAGGTAACGGATTTATTAGATGCTGATTTATCTTTCGATGAATTATTAAATGCCTTCCATGATTTATTTGATGAATGCAAAGTTATAAATAGAAAATACAAGTTGCTAAAAAAGGTACATGATAATCTTACTTGTGAGTTTGATAAGTTAAAAGTCGAACATCATGATAGTTTAAATTCATGTATCAAATGTCATGATTTAGAAACTATACAAAAAGAAAACTTGCTACTTAAGGACACCTTGAAGAAATTCGAGGTTGGTAGCAAGTCATTAAACATGATCCTTACAAACAAGGGTCATGCTCCCAAAAGAAGTGGGATTGGATTTGTGAGGAGTCCTCACCAAAATCCAACTACCTTTGTAAAAGGCTCCATCTTACATGTTCAACACCAAACCAAGTGCAACTTTTGTTGCAAATCTGGACACAAGACACATTGTTGTCCTTTCAAGAAAATAAGTCCAAACAAATTAATTTGGGTTCCTAAAGGAACCATGATAAACTCTATGCAACATGATAGAAAATATAGATCTATTTATGAGGCACCCAAAAGCAAATGGGTACCTAAACATCATCCTTTCTTGTAGAAAACTAAACCATCGCAAGCTAGGAGCAAGAGATGGTACCTTGACAGTGGATGCTCAAGTCATATGACCGGAGATTCATCCCAATTCTCTAAGCTCTCTAGCATAAACGAAGGATATGTCACCTTCGGAGACAACAACAAGGGTAAAATCATTGGCAAAGGAACCATAGGTAACAAATCCAACTTTTCTATTGAAGATGTTTTGCTAGTTGATGGTCTAAAACATAACCTCCTAAGCATTAGTCAATTATGTGATAAAGGATATATCATCAAATTTGAATCTAATGCTTGCGTCATTGAAAAACGTCACAAAAACATATCTATGATTGCATTAAAACAAAATAACGTATACACTATTGACATCGATGATTTATGTAATGAAACATGTTTTTCTGCTTTAAATGAGAATGCTTGGATATGGCACAGAAGATTAGGTCATACTAGCATGAAGCTAATCATTCAAATATCATCCAAAGAACTTGTAAGAGGAATTCCTCATATCAAGTTCATCAAAGATAATGTATGTGATGCCTGCCAATTAGGTAAACAAATTAAGAGTAGCTTCAAATCTAAAAATCAAGTAAGCACCTCTAGGCCCTTACAATTGATCCATATGGACTTGTTCGGACCCATCTCCACATCAAGCCTAGGAGGTAGCAAATACGCTTTCGTCATCATAGATGACTATAGCAGATACACATGGACTTACTTTTTAAAACAGAAAAGTGAATGCCTTAGATCTTTTACCAAGTTTTGCAAACTCGTTCAGAATGAGAAAGGTTCTATGATTTCGTCAATTAGAAGTGATCATGGTGGTGAATTTCAAAACCATGATTTCCAAGAATTTTGTGAACTCAATGGATACAACCATAATTTCTCTACTCCTAGAAACCCTCAACAAAATGGAGTTGTAGAAAGAAAAAATCGAAATTTACAAGAAATGGCAAGAACCATGTTAAATGAACATAACCTACCCAAATATTTTTGGGCCGAAGCCGTAAATACTGCATGCTATATCTTAAATAGAGTTCTAGTGAGACCTCTACTAACCAAAACTCCCTATGAGTTATGGAACAATAAAAAACCTAACGTTTCATATTTCAAAATCTTTGGGTGTAAGTGTTTTATCTTGAATGAAAAAGACAACTTAGGAAAATTTGATGCTAAATCCGATGAAGGAATCTTTCTTGGTTATTCTATAGTTTCTAAAGCCTTTCATATCTTTAATAAAAGAACTCTAATTATTGAAGAATCCATTCATGTTGTTTTCAATGAGACTTCTGAACTCACGAAAAATGATCTTGATGATGATGTTAATTTTGATTCTTTAAATTTAAACGAGACCCCGTCTCCAACTAGCAACTTGGATGCATCCACTTCTCAGATTTCCTTACCCAAGGATTGGAAGTATATAGATGCTCATCCTAAGGAGCTAATCTTAGGAGACACATCAAAGGGAGTTCAAACACGATCTTCTCTTAAAACCTTTTGTGCAAATACCGCCTTTCTCTCCCAAACTGAACCCAAATGCGTTGATGAAGCCATGAAAGATGATTCATGGATTATCGCAATGCAAGATGAATTAAATCAATTTGAAAGAAATGGAGTGTGGAAGCTTGTTCCTAGGCCAAATGACCATCTAGTTATTGGTACTAAATGGGTCTTCAGAAACAAGCAAAATGAAAATGGTATCGTGGTTAGAAACAAGGCTAGATTAGTGGCCAAAGGTTTCAACCAAGAAGAAGGTATCGATTACGAAGAAACCTTCGCTCCTGTGGCACGATTGGAAGCCATAAGGATGCTCCTTGCCTACGCTAGCAGTAATAATTTTAAGTTGTTTCAAATGGATGTTAAAAGCGCCTTTCTTAATGGCTTTATTTCTGAAGAAGTCTATGTTGAACAACCTCCTGGATTTGAAAATAATAGTCTCCCTAATCATGTGTTTAGATTAACTAAAGCTCTCTATGGTTTAAAACAAGCTCCTAGGGCTTGGTTTGAGAGACTTAGTTCTTTTCTTATTGAAAATAATTTCATAAAAGGCAAGGTTGATACTACATTATTCATCAAGAACTTTGAAAACAATTTTCTCATTGTTCAAATTTATGTTGATGATATTATCTTTGGTTCTACAAATGAATCTCTTTGTGAATCCTTTGCGAAAACTATGAGTCATGAATTCGAAATGAGTCTAATGGGAGAGTTAACATTCTTCTTAGGCCTACAAATCAAACAACTAAGCAATGGCATCTTTATTAGTCAAACCAAATATGCTGTGAGTTTGCTGAAGAAGTTCAAAATGAATAATTCAAAAGCCATTGACACTACTATGAGCACCTCCACTAAGTTAGAAATTGATGAGAATGGAGAAAGCTTCGATCAAAAAACCTATAGGGGTATGATAGGAAGTTTACTTTACCTCACTGCCACCAGACCAGACATCATGTTCAGGGTAGGACTTTGTGCTAGATTTCAATCAGACCCTAAGATATCTCATCTCAAAGCAGTCAAAAGAATACTCAGATATCTTAATGGAACTACCAATCTAGGATTATGGTACCCAAAATCAGAAAATTTTGAATTAACAGCTTATGCTGATGCGGACTTCGCTGGCTGTAGACTAGACAGAAAAAGCACATCAGGATCATGTCAATTTTTAGGACATGCCCTTGTATCCTGGTCATCTAAGAAACAAAACTCGGTTGCTCTATCAACAACCGAAGCTGAATACATTGCAGCAAGTGCATGCTGTGCACAAGTTGTATGGATGAAAAACACTTTAGAAGATTACAAAGTGAATCTTAAAGATATTCCCATTAAATGTGATAACACGAGTGCAATATGCTTAACTAAAAATCCTATACAACACTCAAGAACAAAACACATTGATATTAGACATCACTTTATACGAGATCATGTCACTAATCATGATGTAACCATAGAGTTTATTGATACCAAACATCAACTAGCTGATATCTTTACAAAACCCCTATGTGAAGAACAATTTGATTACATAAGAAGAGAATTAGGAATGTTGATGTGTCTGAATACATGATGAATAGTTAAAATTATTTTTCGGATGGTATTACTATTACATGCCTTGACATCGCTTGATCAAATAACATGTTACAAATTATGTGACAAATATTTTTAACCAAATGCATGTAAGAAGTTCATTTTTCGGTTTGAATGCTATGAAAACTTTTTGAAAAATGACTTTCCTCCTTCAAGCAACAAACAATAAAGAGATATTCAAAGTATTATATGTGTCATGACTTCCTTTATGTGCTTGATAATGCTATCATGCTTTTTGTTGATGACAAAGGGGGAGAAACATATGAATTGATAAACACTATGTCATAACTGAACTGCCATAATCATGTCTATGTTATAGTTGCAAATACTTGAGTGATGCTATAAACAATGTTATAGTTATGCCATCCTTGCATCACCAAGAGATATGTATAGTTACAAATACTTGAGTGATGCTATAAACAATGTTATAGTTATGCCATCCTTGCATCACCAAGAGATATGTGAACATGTTTGCATCATGTCTTGATTTGATATTCTATATTGTGAAGAAAATGCAAACTTGCTAGAAAATCTCAAATGTGTGCATCATGTAAAAAGTCCTTCGTAGCTTTATATGATTACATGATGAACAGTTACAAACACTATCATACAAACTTGATGATGTATGTCATGCCTTGACATCATTCTTGAAGAGATACATCATGATGGGCATCATGATGGGAGCATTGATAAGTTTAACTGATCTAACTTATCAATACGTCACTTGAATTCTTTGGTCTTGAATTCAAGGTTGACTTATCTCAACTATGGCATATAGATAGGGGGAGTTAAGGACAACTCCTTTATCAATTGATTGCATCATCAAAAAGGGGGAGATAGTTGAATCTCGGATTTTGATGATGAAGTCAATTGTCATTTGTTATCTAATCTATGTGTTGAGATAAGTGTGCAGGATTAACTACGATGAGAGTAAGACAAGCAGCAGGTGTTGCGCCGGAGTCAAGATCATGATCACGTTAGGAGTTCGAGAGTTCGACGGAAGTTCGGACGGTCGTCGGAGGTTCAGCGAGAACAGATCCGAGAAGTCCAGAAGCTTGCCAAGCGAAGCTCGTCGGAACTCGCCAAGTGGATCGTCGCAAAGTCCAGGAGTATGCCGGATGTCCGCAGAAGGATCACCGAGGGTTTATCGGATGATCGACGGAAGTTGGCCGGAAACTCGCCGGAAGAAGCGATTGACGCATCGGAGCAAAGCTGCAGAAGTTGTCTTAGAGTTAATCGTAGTTAGCATGATGATTAAGCTTGAAAATGGGAGGTGATCCCATTAGCTTAATCTTGGGGCAATTGGGCCCCTGAAAAGATTCAAATTGGGTCGAATGGAGCGAACCATTCGGACCCTGATTGCACCAGGAGGTGCAACCGCCCCAGCCAGGAGGTGCAACCGCCCCAGCCAGGAGGTGCAACCGCCAGGGCTGCGAGGCTGGGAGGTGCAACCGCCCCAGCCAAGAGGTGCAACCACCCAGAGCTCAGTCTTCGAGCTAGACTGGGCGGTGCAACCTCCTCTGTCAAGAGGTAGCACCGCCAGAGCTCAAGTTTCGAGCTCTGCCAGGCGATGCAACCACCGAGCTCAGTCTTCGAGCTCTGGCAGAGAGGTGCATCAGCCTGAGCTCAGTCTCGAGCTCTGCCAGGTGATGCAACCACCGAGCTCAGTCTTCGAGCTCTGGCAGAGAGGTGCATCAGCCTGAGCTCAGTTTCGAGCTCTGCCAGGTGATGCAACCACCGAGCTCAGACTTCGAGCTCTGCCAGGCGGTGCAACCACCGAGCTCAGTCTTCGAGCTCTGCCAGGTGATGCAACCATCGAGCTCAGTCTTCGAGCTCTGGCAGAGAGGAGCAATCGCCTTAGCTCAGTCTTCGAGCTCTGCCAGGCGGTGCCACCTCTCCAGTCAAGAGGTGCAACCGCCTGATCCCAGAATTCTGGGATTTGATCGATTTGATCGTTTTGAGCTCCAAATTTGAACTGGGTTGGGGCCTATAAATACCCCACCCATTCAGCACTGAAAAGATACAGATCCACACCGAATTCTTGATCTTTTCAGTGATTCTAAGAGCTCAAATTTGTGTAAAGTCCTAAAGTTCTCCTCCTTCTGTTCTTCAAGTTTTGAGTTGTAAAGAGAGGAGAGAAAGGATCTGTAAAGGTTGTCTCCTGAGCCTGTCAAAAGGAGAGAAACTGTAAAAGGGCAGTTAGCCTTCGCCCATTGAAGGAAGGCAGCTAGTTGACGTCGGTGACCTCGTCGGAGGAGGAAGCCAAAAGTGGAGTAGGTCAAGACTGACCGAACCACTCTAAATTTCTGGTTTGCTTTTACCTTGAGCACTTTATCATTACTGCAAACCTCCTACATTGCTACTGCCCTCTGCGCCTTTACGAACGAATTTCTAAGCTCTGATCTTTCAGAATCTGCATTCAAACGTAAATCGTGTTTTCGTACGATCTTCACACTGCGGTTTACGCTTACATTCGGATTCCATTTATAATTGCAAATTGCTTTTTACGTAAAACGCTTTTCAAGGTTCAAAACTACATTTAGACGTAAAATTATGTTTAGACGTAAAACTGCGTTTAGACGCAAAACTGCGTTTAGACGTAAAACTGCGTTTAGACGTAAAACTACGTTTAGACGCAAAACTGCGTTTAGACGTAAAACTGCGTTTAGACGTAAAACTGCGTTTGGACGTAAAACTGCGTTTGGACGTAAAACTACGTTTGGACGCAAACTGCGCTTAGACGCAAACTGTGCTTAGACGCAAACTGCGCTTAGACGCAAACTGCACTGTGATTCTGCTTTTATATCGAAATCGTTTTTTTATCGGACGAACGCAGCTTTCGTTTTTAAATCGCTGAAAGATTTCCGCTGCACTAATTCACCCCCCCCCTCTTAGTGCTCTCGATCCTAACAGTATGATATGCTCATAATGATGATTGATTTAATTTCGGTATCGTGCATGAAAAATAAAATGTAAAGTTTTAAAATTGTGCATGTTGTAAATTGAAATTATAATGATGCACAAACATATTGAAATAAGGTTGATACTTAACCCTTGTCATGATTTGAAGATTATAGTAAAGGGAAATGAATTACACTTTTATATTGTTATTCCCTTCTATTTGACAATGACATAGGAGGAGCAAATTTCGCTAGCTTGCATACTTCAAGAAGAAAGCAAAAATTATATTTCTCAAAAGAGAAGAAAGAACTTGCTTCTTGAACATCTCAAATTGTTAGCTTCCATGTTGTAAAATAATGTAACATTTTCTTAGCTTGCATTATTGCAAAGGAAGCAAATATTTGCTAGCTCACAAATTGCAAGGAAAAAAAACTTTCTAGGAAGCAAAGTTGCTAGCTTATTCAAAAGCGACACATGTAATACTTATGAAATTATTATGATGATGTATTTGATGTATTGCATAACATATATGAGAATCATGATTAAAATTGCATTGACTTGAATTAAATTCAAGGTTTATCTCAATTATGACATATTAAAATAAGAATGACACTTTATTCTTGTCATAATTTGAAAATTGATGAATTGCACCACTGTTTTGTTATTCCTCTCTTTTTGCCAATGACAAAGGGGGAGAAAGAATTTCTAGCATGAACATCATGAAATGAGGTAAACTTGTTAACTTGCACAAGTCAAGAAGATGAAAAAACATGTTAGCTTACTCATCTTAAAAGAGATGCAAAGATTGCTAACTTGCATATTTCAAGAAGCAAAAGTTGCCTTCTTGAACATCTTAAATATTGCTAGCTTACATGATGTAAAACTCAAAATTTTTTGCTAGATTGCATGATGATTAAACTTGAGATTTATTATGCAATGATTTAAAACTGTTATGTCTAAACACATGAGAATTACACTTCTTCTTTTTGTTGATGACAAAGGGGGAGAAGTATGTTGATGTTATGCATGATTTTATCATGACATATTGCTTGGATTGTTGAATCCAAGAGTTCAACTCAAATATGATATATTGATAGGTGAAGTTTATTTAAACTCCAGGAGTTAAGGTTAACTCCGTCATCAATTAGTTGTCATCATTAAAAAGGGGGAGATTGTTGAATCTCGTATTTTGATAATGAAACCAATTGATAATAGTTTATGTTTTAATTTGTATTTTGAGTGACGCAGGATGCTTCAATCAAGATGAGATAATCAATCTTGACCTACATCCACTTTTGGCTTCCTCCTCCGACGAGGTCACCGACGTCCACTAGAGGCCATCCTTCAATAAGCGAAGGCCAACCACCCTTTTATAGTTTCGCTCCTTTTGATGGGCTTAGGAGACAACCCTTACAGAATTTTCACTCCTCTCTTGAATGATTGAAACTTGGAAGAAAAGAGGGAGGAGAACTTTTAGCTTATACAACACTTTTGAGCTCTAAAAATCACAGAGTAAGATTGGATTTTCAGTGCCTTTTGGTTGCCCTTTCATGCAAGAAAGGGTGGGGTTTATATAGGCCCAAACTGATTTGAATTTGGAGCTTAAATGTGTCATCTCCCGAATTTCCGGGGTCCTAGCGGTACTACCACCATAATTGGGCGGTACCACTGCCTGACAGGGGCAGTACCACCACCCAGTGTCACTCGGAGACTGAGCCCAGGCGGTACCATCGCCTGACCTGGGCGATTGCATCGCCCAGCTTTCCTGAGCTCTTGGGCGGTGCCACCGCCGGCCAGGAAATCTGGGTCCGAATGGGCTGATCCATTTGGCCAAATTTTGGTCTATTAAGGGCCCAATTACCCCCAAATTAAGTTAATAGGATCACCTTTCATTCCTAACTTAATCTACATGCTAACTACGATATTTCTTAAGACATTTACTGCAACTTGCTCCTGTGCGTTAATCACTTCTTCTGGCGAGCTTCCGGCGAACTTCCAGCGAACATCCGACGAACCTTCGGCGATGCTCCTATGGATTTTCGACAAACTCCTGGACTTGCGACGATCCACTTGGCAAGTTCCGACTAGCTTCTTTGGTAAGCTCCTGGACTTCTCGGATTTGTTCCCGCAGAACCTCCGACGATCATCTGGACTTCCGTCGAACTCTCGAACCCCCAACGTAATCATGGTCTTGACTCCAGCACAACTCCTACTACATGTCTTACTTCCATCGTAGTTAATCCTGCACATGTAAAATGAACATCGATCTAGATAATTAATACTAAGCATTAATCAAGTTGTCCGACATGTCATTAGTCCCTCGACGCTTCGTCCGATTCTTTGGCGCATCGTCCTCTCTTGCGGCCTATTGCCCAATCGACCAGTTGACTTCGCAACTCTAATATCCTTGGCGCAATGTTTGCTCTTCTTAGCTCGATGCCTGAATCCACGGTCCGAAGCCTTCTGTCGATACGTCGATCGATCTACCGGCTCGATGTCCAATCTTCTGACATGTTCCTCCGGCCCAATATGATTTTTTCTACTTTAATTATCTCATCCTGATAGAAGCATCTTGCGTTACTCAAAGCGTAGATTAAAACATAAACACAATTATCAATTAGTTTTATCATCAAAATATAAGATTCAACATATCGCTCGGTATTCTTGTCCGAGTATTGTTAGGCTTTCGGACCAATAAGTACTACCAGTACCATGTATCAGACAGTATTGGAAACCTTACTCTTAGTTAATTACATGATGATGCTGAATTAGTCGAAGCAGTTTGTAAGATTAATGACATCATTTTGGTTGTTTTCTTTTGTTGATTACTTCTTTTTTGCTTTTTGGACCTTTTATTGGACAACCTAGAAACTGAATGTCTTTGATATAACTTATATTTGCAGACATTATGATTTCTGTAGGGAGCAGATTTGACAGCAACGATGGTTAAGCTACTAGGTTGATTTTCCAAAATGTTGGAGAAGAGGTATCGAGATATAGAACTCTATCGAGGATTGATCTTATTGTCTCAACTTACCACCAATGAAAATTTTTGCAAAGCGAAGCCTTTGATGGGGATATAAACAGGAATATCCTTTGTATATGAACAAATACTAGAAGACCATAATACGCAGCGGAATTAAATGGAAGCATAATTAAACAGAACACCAAGATATACATGGAAAACCCCTCCAATGTGAAGAGTAAAAACCACGGGGCAAACTAGAGATAATCCACTATGAGAATAATGAATATACAAATCTCAATCTCTTGCCTTAAACCCTAGCAACAATCTCAAAAGAATAACTGGGATACAAGGATCACGTCACTGCCCACAATATCTAAAACCTCCCCAAGTAATCACAGCAAGAGTCTACTATAGATTTGATCTAACCTGAGAGGAGAACACTGCTAGATGATTGAGATAAGTCTCTCTACGTTGTCCTTGTCTTCTTCCCTTTCGTTCTCTTCTTTTTCTGCCTTGTTTTTTTCTCCTTTTCTTTGGAATCTCATGGCTATCTCCTTCTCCCATGTTGCTACCCTATTTATGCCTTTTTTCTACCTCTAAAATGCAGCCACAACACCCCCCTAATGTTAATTAGGGTTAGGTTAAGAGGGGGTGTGGGCTGTGGGCTGCCCAAGCCCACTATGGGCTGAATCTGTGGGCTACCAGCCCAACAACCTCCTCCTTTAGCCCATAAGGGAGGCTGTCCCATGACTCCTTAATGTGAAGTCATGCCGACCAACTATCGGCATATCTCCTGTCTTTCTTTTGATAAGGTCTTCATTCCATTTGGTAGTAGTACCAAATCATAAGTGTGGTTCTTCTGAAGAGCATTATCTCTTCCTGCATAGCAACTAACCACTTCTATTTCTGCTCACTTTCAACTGCTTCTTGGTAACTCTTTGGTTCACCTGCATCAGTAAGCATCACATACTCATCTACAAAGTATCTTCTAGAAGGTTGATGTTGTCTAGAAGATCTTCTCAACTGAGGTTCTACGGGAAGTTGCTCTCCAACTTCTTCTTGCTCGACATGTCCTGTAGGTAAATCAACGTCAGGCTCTACACTATCTTCTTGCACATCTCCCCCATTACCCTGATAAACTGGAGGAATAACTGGGTCACAATATGCTAATCCTTCTGCAGAAGTATTAGCTAGTGCCTTCTTCTTTAAATCTTCAAAAGTTTGATCCTCAAAGAAGACTGCATCTCTGCTTCTAAACACCTTCTGCTTTTCTGAATCCCAAAGCCTATAACCAAAATGATCATGTGAGTAACCAAGAAAAATATATTCTTTATTCTTACCATCCAGCTTGGACCTCTCATCATCTGGAACATGTGCAAATGCACGACAACCAAACACTCTCAAATGCTTGTAGGAAACATCTTTCCCTGACCATACATGCTCTACAATATCACCATCTAGGGCTATACATGGTGATAAGTTGATCACATCAACTGCAGTCCTCAAAGCCTCTTCCCAAAACCTTTTGGGTAGCTTGGCCTGTGAAAGCATACATCTGATCTTTTCTATGATGGTGCGGTTCATCCTCTCTGCAAAGGTATACCGGGAACTGTCATCTCATGTTGGATCCCATATGATCTGCAATAGTCATTAAACAATCCTGTATACTCACCACCATTATCTGATCTTATGCATTTCAATTGCCTTTCTGTCTCCCTTTCAACCCTGGCATGAAACTCTTTGAAGACATTAATCACCTGATCTTTAGTCTTTAAAGCATAGGCCCAAACTTTCCTGGAAAAATCATCTATAAAAGTGACAAAATAAAGTGCACCACTTATACCAAGAACATCAATAGATCCACCAAGAGTTTTTGTCCTCAAAGAACCATATACATCTGTATAAATACAGTCTAAGGCATGCATTTTTCTAGACAAAGCATCACTAGCAAGTGAAACTCTATGTTGTTTACCAACCAAACAATCAATACAAGGGTTCAGATATATACCTATGAGGTCTGGTAATACCTCTCTCTTGGAAAGAGCTTGCAGCCCCTTCTCGCTCATGTGTCTCAATCGCCTATGCCACAACTCTATGCTGAAGTCTTTTTCTGTAGCATTTAACTGCTCACCATAAGCTTTAGCCTGCAACCTATACAAAGTATGACATTTCTTTCCATTAGCTATAATAAGAGAACCCTTACTGAGCTTTCATTGCCCTTTGTGGAATCTGCTATCATAGTCTTCATCATCTAGCCTTCTAATTGAAATTAGATTCAACCTCAAGTCAACCACATGCCTCACATCCTTAAGCACCAACTTGCAGCTAAGGTTGGTCTTTAAATGGATATCACACATGCCAATGATGTCCGCTGTGCCATAGTTGTCCATCTCCACTATGAGAATAATGAATATACAAATCTCAATCTCTTGCCCTAAACCCTAGCAACAATCTCAAAAGAATAACTGGGATACAAGGATCACCTCCCCAAGTAATCACAGCAAGAGTCTACTATAGATTTGATCTAACCTGAGAGGAGAATACTGCTAGATGATTGAGATCAGTCTCTCTGCGTTGTCCTTGTCTTTTTCCCTTTCTTTCTCTTCCTTTTCTGCCTTGTTTTTTTTCTCCTTTTCTTTGGAATCTCGTGGCTATCTCCTTCTCCCATGTTGCTGTCCTATTTATGCATTTTTCTACCTCCAAAACGTAGCCATAACACCCCACTAATGTTAATTAGGGTTAGGTTAAGAGAGGACGTGAGCTGTGACATTTATGAATCCGTGGATTGCCAGCCCAATAGCCTTTGCTTTTGAGTCAAGTATGCATTATTGATAAGCAAACTTAAACTATAGTTTTCTTTTCCTATAAAAATAATTGAATCTGTTAGTATATTTGCTTAGCTGACTTTCACTTTAATTGTAAAAAAAATCTGTAGGTATCTTTGACCTCAAGCAGGATGAAGTTACAAGATTGAATATTAACTAACTGCTATGACTATAATGATCTCTTAGCTTTTGATGTTAAATATATATGTACGGTTTGCATGGAAAAATCGAGGTAGATCGTCACTTTTTTTTTATTGATATAAATAAATAATAATAATAAATTTTATTAATAATAAATTTTATTTATGATATTATGACAACAGGAGTCACGAAGACGGTCTCTTTAAATATTTAAAAGTAAGATTGTATATATTGATCCTCCTTAGATCTTACATCGACGGAAATCTCATGTCCCGGATGTATTTTTTTAATATTTTTTTATATCTCTATATATCTACAAATAAAATAATGTTAATGATGTCCATTCTTAAAATAATCTAGTGTTTGCATCATCCTTTGTGTTTTAAAATAAAATTATACCCACATCAATTAATTTGTTGAAGCAAGTACTATTGATCATTCTTGAAATACAACAAATGCATACTTACTACCCGCATCGATCGACCAATTTGTCATAAATGTAAGTCAAGTACTATTGATCATTGTCAAAATAGAACAAGTGCATTCTTGCGAATCACAAGTTGTGTCCATCTTGATTATAGTCTAAGCAATTAAACATTAATGAGAAAATGTGGGCTTTCCTTGATAATTGGTTGATAGAAGTAGACAAGTTATTATAACTAAACACTTGATGTTTAAAACCAGTATATTTTTTTCTCCTGTTGATGTATAGGTCCCTGTTGATTGTTTACTGGTCTAGGCGTGAACCAGTGCATAGACCAAACCCATTTCCGGTGGTCTGACCCAAAAAGAAAATAAATGGTGACTTTTTTTTGGGGGACACTTCCTCCCGCGTTTGTTCTTCCTTTCTTTTCCTCTCTCCTATGTACTTCCTTTTTCCTCCTTTCTCCATCACCTCCTCTACTGCCTTCCATCTTCCTCTCCTCCTTCTTCATCTTCCTCCTTTCTCCACCACCTCCTTTTCTTCCTTACTCTTCCTCCTCCCCGGACCCACTCTCCCAGTGCAATGGTATGTTCCTGCATATTGTGTGCCAATATGATGGAAATTATTAGATGATTAGATCTATACCGGTTTGGTCATTGATCGACATGGGTGTTGTTTCCAAAATTGCATTCCTTGATTTTTGATCAATATATCAGCACACTAGAAATTAGATCAGTATTTAGTCAGGAAGATATGTATCTGAGCTGCTTTTAAAATAAATTCTATTTTTTCTTGAGAAATATGTAATTTTGATATTACCGACAAACGTTAAATACCTCAAGCACTGATTGCAGGGTCCATTTTGAAGGCTTTAGTCTCTCAAAGAAAGTCGGAGAATTGAAAAAGCAGGTATCTTCTTAAAGCATTATTCTTTTGTTGATCTTTACAATTTTGAAGCCAATCTCTAGTTTAGATTCTCTTATTGCAGGGATGACTGCATCAAATTTCCAGTTGTTGCAAAAGCATTAGTGTTCAATAGGATTGTTGAAGAATTACACAAAAAATAATACATGTTGTTTTAATTGTGCGGGTTATTTTTAAGTGGTTCATTAACTTTTGGTTATGCATAAGGAAACTAAATGTGTGTTGTGTGTACATAGGTGGCAGCATAAAGTACATGGTTCTGGTACATTCATGGAATCTTCTTAGAGGCATCTTCCTCTTCAGGCTCCTCAAAGGTATGCTCTTAAGTTTGCTCCTCAAAGGTATGCTCTTGGTGTATGATCTCTTGTTTGCTTCATTTTCATGCTTGTTGTTTTCATTAATTATCTTGCTTTATCTTTCGTTCATTTTTTGCTATATAGTAACATAAGTGGTGAAAAATGGAGTAATAAAGTTCAGTGATATCATAGGTTATACATATATGGATTTTATTTTTTCCCAGAAAAAGTTCCAGGCAAGCAAAATCATAATCTTTTTCCAAGGAAATGAATCAAGTTGAATTTTTTATCCATTAGATGCATCAATGAAGTTACAACACAATTTGAGACGAAGCTTTCTTCATTGGTGTAATATAACACGAAACTGTCCTAATTCCTTTTAGTAAAGATTTAAAACTTTTACAAAGGGTAACATTTCAGCAGGTATAGATGCAAAATACATATTTTGTTATCTTCAGTCAGGTCAAGGGTAACATTAGATTTTGTTGACTTCCTATTTACATCGTATCTAAATATGTAAGATAGTTAAGTAGTTTGAAGCCATTATTTCATTTATTATGGAATTTCCATTAATTAACATTGTGTTTGGAGAAGTAGGGAAACCACTATCCAAGAATCAGCTTGAGTTTGGCAAAAACTTTTATGGAGAGCTCATAATGTTGCATTCATAATACTACTTCAATACCTATGACTTTTACTACAAAATCACTTTATTCTAATGCGAAAGTTAGGATGTTAGGGTACTAACACTACAAGTCATTAGACATGCAGGCTAATAAATCGAACTCACTATGGCAAATAGGGACAGCATGGGTCAGGTTACCACAGCTCCTTGACACGCGTAAATTGGTACTTTACAGCATGGGTCTGCTTAAGCTGGACTAAGATATTTGTCAATTGGTTTCAAATGGGTACAGGGAGGAAAATAGTTGCCAAGTTGGACTTATTATGAAGGGTATGGGTACTTAGATATTCATTCAGGTTTATGATTGAATTAGGAAAACATCACATGTACTCGACTTGTTGTAGTAATTTCTGCTACATTTCATGACTTCAAAAATTTGTTTGTGATCCATGTACAAGAGCATCTGGTAGGTTTTTGCACTGAAGATAATTAGCAAAGGCTGCATTGGCCAATTAACCAGCATAGGTGCTTGATTGGGCAAGAGAACTTCAACTTAAGCTATAAAGCAATATACATGCCGTTCTAAGGAGAAATGCTGAACAAAAGGAAGAGATAAAAGGCTAATGTTCTTTATGTTGAAACCTATTTGGCATTTTTCACTTCAAGTAACGATAAGAAGAATTCTTCATGATCTCGTAAACAATAAATAAGCCCCTCTGTACTATAACTATAACGTAGAATTGTAGATATTATGATATATCATCGGTAATTGATCTGTATGTTATTCTAGTTCTTTACAATTTCAAAACTAAACTTTGGGACAACCATGTAGTTTGAACTTTGAAGGTAGCCTTGGAATTGAGCTCCTGGTCTGTAATGTATCCATCTTACCAGACTACCTTCTTGAGATACGATTGTTAGCAGGATCAATAAGAAAAACAGTAAAGTTTAAGTCAATTCTACTAGCTACTCTAAATTTCATAATTTGAACTAAACACACACTGATATAGGTCATGCATGTGTATAATTACAGGCCTTGTCGAAGCAGAAGCTACAAACACTTGTTTGGATCACTTGTAGTTCAGTGGTTTCCTGATTGTTTTTGCTGTTAGCCATATTATTGTCGCAAATAACTATTTTGAGGGATAGACTAAGAACTAAGTATCCTAATAGTTTATTTTAAGAATCAAGCAGTACCATCTGGACTGAGACATTATTAGTTGTCAGAGTCATTTCTGACATCATAGCAGTTTTCATATGGGATACTGCATGATAAACACCTGCTTAAACTGCTAAAACCGCTACTATTATGGGAAACACTTTTTTTTTTTTTTTTGTCCTTTCTTTCAGTTTGTTCTCCCATCAGCTGTAATCCTTGGTACATCCTAGTGAATATATCTACTAAGCACCTTAAATAAGTTGAAATTTTGGAAAATTTTCAGATCTGTATATAGCAAAAAACTCCTTCCGTTGTGTAGTATGATAAGAAGCACCTGTGTCAATCACCCACTCAAGATCCTGACACACACAAGAAAAAAATATCATCAGAAGGAGACAAAATCCTGACACTATAGCTATAGTATTATCCTTTGACTCTGTAGACTCCACTTCTTTTTCCTTTTTCTTGTTCTTTTTAGGTTGCTTATATTGGTTCTTGTAATGTCCTTTCTCACTACAATTATAGCAAACAATATATTTTCTTGATCTTGACTTGCTTCTACCCATGCGTAAACTGCTTTTAGACTTTGACCTTCCTCTGTTCTCTGAGATAAGTGCCTGTGAATCATTCTGAGATGTTGTCGAACTCTTTCTTCTCAACTCCTCATTCAACAAACTGCTTGTTACTTGACTCATAGTGACAACACCATATGGCGCAGAATTACTGAGGGAAACCACTAGTGTCTTCCAACTTTCTGATAATGAACTGAGAAGTAACAATGCCTGCAACTCATCATCAAGAGACATTTTCATAGAGGATAACTGGTTAGTAATACTTTGTATTTCATTCAAATGTTCAGCAATAGAAGCACCCTCTATATTTTAGGTTCACAAGTTTTCTGATCAAAAAAGCTTTGTTGCCAGCTGTTTTTCTTTCATAGAGACTTTCCAACTTTTTTCAAAAAGAATATGTAGAAATTTCAGTAGAAACATGGTGAAAGACACTATCATCAAGCTACCATCGAATAAATCCAATTGTTTTTCGATCTAACCTCTTTCACTCATCATCTGTCATAGTTATGGGTTTTGCACTATTCCCCTGCAAAGGTCCATATAAATCTTTGCAATACAAGAGATCTTCCATTCTTGGTTTCCATATCATCCAATTGTTTCTATTTAAACTAATCATGCGAAAAACATTACTGACCTCCATATTCAAATACAAAATTAAATCACCAAAATCCCTTACTCTGATACTAGTTGATGGTGATATAAACAGGAATAACCTTTGTATATGAACAAATACTAGAAGACCATAATACGCAGCGGAATTAAATGGAATCACAATCAAACAGAACACCAAGATATACGTGGAAAACCTCTCCAATATGAAGAGTAAAAATCACGGGACAAACTAGAGGTTCTTTTGAAGAAATTTTAATACCGAAGTATACGAAGATCGTTTTAAGGAAGAATGTTAAAGAAAAAAATGTTAGGTGTTTCGTAATGTCTCTTTTTCTTTTGTTATATTTGAAGCATTGATGAAAAATTTCATCCTTCAGATTTAAGCACTGACTTAAGAGGCTGCTTGGACCAAAACAAATTCGAAGGGTTCACAGGTTATGTTAGGCTTTCTTTCTAAACGAAGTTTTTTAAAGATTCGAGTTTGTCTTAAGGTGTTGGATAGGCTAGATAAACATTTTTTTCTTTTCTCCAGGAAGAGATATTGGTATCTATTTCCAATTGTTTCTTTTTCTTTTTTGTAACTAAGCTCTTGAAAGATTGGATTTTGTGAAAGGTCGGAAGTCTAAGCCTGCTTTCTTTCTCCTCGAATACACATGATGCAAAATGTAACTTTTCAATTCTGGTTTTCTTTTATTGTTTTAATCTTAGCAGGATACATAACATGCAACATGATTTGACTTATTACTTTTGTCATTTTTGAATATTTCTTTTCTTTCTTAGCTCTTCCTTGAACTAATTTATCGATTTACAAAGTTCAACTTTAATCAAGAAGAAAAGAGCCGATTGTAGAAGAAATACTTGAGGAGATAGATAGTATGTTATAATAAAAACAACAGAATTATTAGACTATACGATTTAGTTTCAACTTGAATACAAATTACTTGATTAAAGAGGAGAGATGGGATTGTGAAATCTTGAACTGGGTAGAAGAGTGATGATCCCTTGCTTTTTCTCCATTCAGTAGATTATAGGAGATTTTTTTTTATAAAATCAATGAAATTTATACTTGTAAAGCTATAGAAATTATCCTATGACTGTTGTCATTTTAGTTGCGCAACTACCATAAAGCTATAGAAATATCCACTATTGTCATTTTAGTTGCTTGACTACCGTTAAACTTTAGAAATATCAAGAGAACAATGATGATTATCTTTTAAATTGAGGGACAAGAAGTTTCTAAAAGTAAAAAAAAAACAGAATTGATACATTGAATTTTTATTTATCATTAGATTCAAACCCTTTGTTTCAAAGGTAATTCACCAAGAAGAAATAGGCAAGTAATACGACAAGCTCTTTTTAATGGTGCAGTGAGTTAAATTAAAATCAATGAGTTAAAATTAAGAAAAATATCATCAAACAATTTATGTCTTACTCGACCATTAGACACGAGACCCAAGATTTTAGCCACTAACCTCTCATCTCATGTTGCTCTCTCAAAAGTTGTTAGGTGAATGAATATAGACCATTTTATGGTATTTTGTGTCTAAGGTGCCATTGATGAAGGTGCGTGCGTTTGTTATTCTTGTTCTATTTTTCTGACAAAAAGAAGAAATCTAGGTTGCTTGAGTTGTGCAGTAAAGTTCCTTATATAAGTCTGAAACTTACTTTTTCAATTTACCTTTTGTTGTTTTTCTTTGTTGGAGTTGAACTTTCTATCTAGAACATGTTTTTTTCCATTCATTCTGGTTAATATTTGGAACGGCTTGTTTTGCTATTATTCCAATCAAATATTCATTTGGACACAGTTAAAATGGCTGTTGTTTGGTGGTGGTAGGTCTCATCAAGCCATCGACTAGTATCCCATTTCGTTTGTAGTATATTCTAAGACTAGTGATCTTTCTTTGACTGTTTTTTGTTGAATGCTTCTTCTATTTTTTCTTTTGGTGTTTTTCGTCCAACAATGTCAAAGCTGAACTTACTCTTCATATAAGTTATTCTTTAGACAATATTTTCTGTCTGCAATCCTTTTCCCTTTCTATTAATGTTTTGGTTGAAAGCGTGTCAGTTATATATATCCCTGCATAAATTTGTTAATTTTGTACCTTTTTCTATGTGACGGTGATGATATGCCAAACCAATATTACTTTGCTAAAAAAAAAATCTGGTTGAAATTTAAATGTGTTCTATACATTGAGCCAATTTTATGCTGAGCAATTGTTTTAACACTTTTTAACTTACAATATAATCTACAACGGGAGAAATCTAAGAATCATTTGTACGGATGTGTATTGGCTAATTGTTTTGTTGGCATAGATTTAAGCTTGCATTTCTTTATTTGATATCGCCAACCATGTTAAGAAAGAAATTAATCTGAAGCAATTTCATTGTATTTTGAAATTCCAAGAATGTACAAGCCTAAAGAAACTTGTTCATGCAGTCTGAATGAGTGCAAAATCTGTAGCATGTAACTGATGATCCTTTTTTTGTTAAAGAAATATGTACCTTGAATGTAGCTACATCTGAATGTTGCTGCAATATTTAGATTCAAGAACTGGCTACGAGGATCATTTTTCTAGATTGCTGAAGAAGAGGTATCGAGATAGAAAACTGTGTTGATGCCTTTGTTCCATCAAGCCATTTGACTAGTATCCCATTTCGTTTAAGGCAGGCCAAAAGATATCGTGAAAAGATTTTGCAAAGCCAAGCCTTTCTTTTCTCTGGAGTCAGTTATGGCATTAAATAATGCAAAACATGAACAAGCTTTCATTTTTTTTTCCCTATGAAAATGATATCTTAAATTTGTCATTGTGCAGGATGGCTCTAATCTTTAGCAGGATGAAATGGAGGATATGCTTGTGGTTAGGACCGTAGATATTGTCTGCTATGGTTGGAGTCATCTCGTATCTATTCTTTATGGTGTAAAGGATATATGTAAAAGATATTGGAAGTAGACCTTTACATAGTTTTATTGACATTAATGATAAAACCCTAAAAGGTGCTAAACATTATATATAATGTTCTCTAATTTTTTTATAACTCTATATATCCAGTTATCCACATATAAAATAATATTAATAAAGATTTTTTAAAATATTCTAGCATGTGCATTGGTTTGATTATAGATAATTTTGCCAGATAGCTCTGATCTAAAGCAAGATGCAGTGGAGGACATGCTGGTCCAGGTATTGGCTGCTATGTTTTGCAATGTGTCTTATTGTCCTAAGCTAATTAGGAAGTTTTCTTTTAGGTTTCATGGAGTAATGTAGTTTGCTTACTTGATCTGATTCCATAATATGAAACTTAAGTGTGGTTTGATTTGTGTTTCTTTGGTTTTTTTACTTTGTCATTTTGATTACATATGAAGAATGCTTTAATATAAGCTATTTAGTCATCTAGCATTTTGTTTCATTCTGTAGATGATTAATGACTCCTGAGTATGAATACTTAAAAGTATAAGAAAATGCTAGAATCAATCTCCATTATGTCTTTTCTTTTGTGATATTTCCTCTTCCCTCGACGATAATCTAATGTTAGGAGTATATGGGGTTATTAAGTCTTGAGGAGCTTTGAGAAGTGCTTTGATGTAAAGGATGAACTAGAGAGTACATTGGTTTGACCAAAGTTTGGTGTATCTAATCACTAACTTCAAGTTAGTACCGTGCCAAAAGCTTTTTCCTTATTCATGATATCTGTCTAAACATGAAGAATTAATAATTTCATTTTGTCAGATTATATGTAGAGACATTCTTGATGGTAGTGTATGCAATCCAAGGTTCGTAATTTTGTACTATACCTGAATTTCCAGCTTTGCTCGATACAATACAATATGAGCATACCGAGCGGTATCTCGATATATATATATATATATATATAATGTAAAAAATAAAAAGTAAAGGGCTACGTTGTCTCGGTGACGTTACCTCCTTTTTCTTCTCCTCGTCACGTTAGATGAGGAGAAGATGTTGTCTTTTCCTCATCTGTGGCGTTCTGTCACGACCTTAGCTGGAATTGCCTAAGGCGTGCGGCACCCTTGCAGCCAAAGACGCGAACTTAGCTTGCGTTGCCTAAGTTGCGAGTCACCCTTGTGGCAAAGACGCGAACTTAGCTTGTGTTGCCTAAGTCGAGCTTCGCCCTTGCGATCTTGCTCCGCAAGGATCAGCCCACTTTGTAACATCTCGCAGGTCCCGAAGGACCTGTAAAAGAGAAAGAGAGTTAGATCGAAAGAACGAGCAACGGACAAGTCCCGAAGTCTCGCGAAAAGGAAAGCTTTACAAGCAATTCGTCGAACACCTTGTGTGCACAAGAGAAAAGAGGGAGAGAGAGAAAAACAAGGCTTTCAAGGATGAACGAACAGCTGCAAGCCCACAAACAACCGCTCACCTGGTCCCGGGCGCAAAACCAAGTTCCCGTAAAGGTCACGTGCGAACTTGCGAAAGAGTGTTCAACGCCCGGTATATAACCGAAGCCCCATCCAGCCATGTGCCACCCGGGGGGTTCCTGGGGTCTGAGATGGCTGACATTTTGGTGAGCGAAGGCAGCTCTCCGCTCACCTCCCGCGGCACGCGAAAACGGAGCTGTTTTGGGCTGTTTTGGGGTTGTTTTGCTCGGTTCGGTGAACGGTCGCTTTGCAACGCTGCAGCTTGTTCGAACTTACATATTTACAAGCAAAAATGACCCAAAACAATGAGAAAACATGCTGTCAAGCAGCTGTACATGCGGGTGGGAGCGACGAACGGTTCGTTGAACGGAGTTGTTGCGGGTGCGCGACGACCGTCCGTGACATTCTCCCCCACTTAAACTGTCGACGCCCTCGTTGACGCTTGTTGGTAGTTGTTGATGACTTCTTCTTCATGTCGCAGGGCATCTTCAGGCTCCCAACTGGCTTCAGTTCGGGGAAGCTTTCGCCACTTCACCAAGTACTCTGTCTGTTCCGCTCCGCTGGGTAGCTTTATCTTACGATCCGCCAGAATGGTTTCCACTCGCTTCTCGTAGGAGGCTATGATGGGAGGATCCCGAGTTGGAACACTTCGAGAAGCATCTTGCGGATCCGAATGGTAGGCCTTCAGGTTGCTGGCGTGAAGAACGTTGTGAATTTTGAACCACGCCGGCAACTGCAACTTGTAAGAAACATTGCCTACTCTGCTGATAATTGGGAAGGGCCCTTCATACTTACGCACCAATCCTTTGTGAACTCTGTTCCTGAAGAATTGGAGTGATGCTGGTTGGAGCTTTACCAACACCAAATCGCCAACTTTGAACTCTTGTGGTCGCCTTCCCAAGTCTGCCCACTTCTTCATCCGTTTTGCCGCCTTCTCCAAGTAAGCTCGCGCAATATCGGCATTTCGATGCCACTCCTTTGCGAAATGATAGGCTGATGGACTACTCCCAGTATACCCAATTTCCATAGTGTGTGGAGTTGACGGTTGTTGTCCTGTGATAATTTCGAAGGGGCTCTTGTTGGATGTAGAGCTCCGCTGTAAGTTTTAGGAGAATTGGACGATGTCCAACAACTTCACCCAATCTCATTGATTGGCACTCACGTAGTGCCGGAGATACTGCTCCAAGAGCGAATTTATTCTTTCAGTCTGGCCATCCGTCTGGGGATGGAGGCTTGTAGAGAAGTATAACTTTGACCCCAACAATTTGAATAGCTCGGTCCAGAATCGTCCTAGGAACCGAGCGTCACGATCACTAATGATATTGTGTGGGACTCCCCAATACTTCACTACACCCTTCATCATCGGTCTGGCCGCCTCTTCAGCTGAACAGTGTAGGGGAGTAGCAATGAAAGTTACATACTTTGAAAACTGATCGACCACCACGAGTATCGATCCAAGTCCCCCTACAAGTGGCAAGCTTGATATGAAGTCTAAGGAAATGCTCTCCCATGGCCTTTCTGGTACGGGCAACGGCTCCAAAAGTCCCACCGGCTTCCGCTACTCCACCTTGTCTTGTTGACAAGTAAGGCATGTTCGAACATACTCCTCCACATCAATCCCCATCTTTGGCTAGTAGAAGGCCCTCTCCACGAGAGCCAACGTTCTGTGAATGCCGGAGTGTCCAGCCCAAAGGGAATCGTGACACTCTTTTAAGAGTTCACGCCTTAAATTGTCCACTCGGGGAACATAAACCCTATTCCCTTTTGTGTAAACAAGTCCCTCCTGGACCCAAAATCGTCGTGCCTTGCCTTCTTTTATGAGCTGCATCAGGATAACTGCCCGGGGATCACTATACAGTCCATCTCTGATTCGGGAAAGGAAGTTGGAGTGTAACTGACTTGCTTGGCCTCTGCCCTCCAGTTGTGCAGCATTCACGCATTCCACTTTCTGACTCAGTGCATCGGCCACGACATTCGCCTTCCCGGGCTTGTATTCCATTGCCATATCAAATTCAGCCAGGAAGTCCTGCCACCGTGCTTGCTTTAGGGAGAGCTTCTTCTGAGTTTGGAAATAACTCAGGGCGATGTTGTCTGTCCTCAGCACAAATCGCGACCCGAGAAGGTAGTGTCGCCAAACTCGTAGACAGTGGATCACTGCTGTCATCTCCTTCTCATGCACTGGATACCGCCTCTCGGTCTCGTTGAGTTTGCGACTCTCGTAGGCCACCGGATGACCTTCCTGCATGAGTACTTCTCCAATAGCGAAGTCCGAAGCATCTGTGTGGACTTCAAAGGGCTCTCCATAGTTTGGCAATTTGAGCACTGGTTCTTCTAGGACAGCAGCTTTCAGGTCTTGGAATGCTATCTCACATTTGTCCGACCACTTCCAAGGCTGCTCCTTCTTCAGCAACTCCGTCAGTGGGGTTGCCCGCTTCGAATACCCGGCAATGAAGCGTCGATAGTAGTTGACGAAACCAAGGAAGGATCTCAACTCTGACACCTTCTTTGGAGTTCGCCATTCCGCAACTGCTTGCACCTTCGACTTGTCCAACTGAATGGAGCCATCACCGATTCGATGCCCCAAGAATAGGATCTCAGTTTGAGCAAAGTAGCATTTCTCCCTTTTTACGAACAACGTGTTCTCCCTGAGAACCTTGAAAATCGTCCGAAGGTGCTTGACATGCTCCTCGAGCGTTTGGCTGTAGACGACGATATCGTCCAAGTAGACGACCACGAACTTATCCAAATACTCCTTGAATAGCTAGTTCATGAGAGTACAGAATATGGCCGGAGCGTTGGTTAAGCCAAAAGGCATCACCAAGAACTCAAACGCTCCATATCTGGTCACACAAGTAGTCTTTGCTTCGTCGCCTTCAGCAATGCGCACCTGCCAATATCCCGACCGAAGGTTGAGTTTTGAGAAATACTTCACCTTGCCCAATTGATCGAACAAGTCCGCAATGAGCGGGATGGGATACTTGTTCTTCACTGTTACTTTGTTGAGGGCTCGGTAGTCGACGCATAATCGGAGGCTCCCATCTTGTTTCTTCTGGAAGAGAACTGGAGCTTCGAAAGGTGCTTTTGAGCTGCGGATGAGACCACCGCTTAGCAGTTCACCTAACTGCTTTCTGATTTCTGCCAACTCTGGCGGGGGCATGCAGTAGGGTGGTCTCGCTGGAGGCTTCACTCCTGGCTCCAGCTCGATACTATGATCCACGCCTCTACGTGATGGAAGAGTCTTCGGCAACTCGGGTGGCATAACATCTTTGAACTCCTTCAGGACGTTCGCCACCACAGTAGGTTCTTGAATGGCCTCTTCGTTGAGTGGCTCTAGCTTCATAGCAGCCACGAACGTCAGTTCGCCCTTTCGCACCCCTTTCTTCAATTGTAATGCCGAAATATGTTGGGGCTCCTTGGTTCCTCTCCGAGAGACGGGAACCACGCAGGGGTCATCGCCTCCCATCATACATAGGGAGTTCAAGAACGGCATCGGCACCAACTTCGCCGCGTGCATAAACTCCATTCCAAGAATCACTTGGAAGTCGTCCAGTGGCACGGCCATCATGTTGGTGTTTCCGCTCCAAGTCCCGATTTTGATAGGAACACCCTTCGCCAACCCGGAGATTAGCCTGGCCTTCGAGTTCACCGCTTTCATTCGGCTTGGGCTCTTCTCCAAGGTCAACCCAAGTCGCTGTGCTTCGCGATCGGCTATGAAGTTGTGGGTAGCGCCCGTATCCACCATTGCACGGGTCGTTTGGCCATTTAGCTTGATGTCTACATACATCAGTTCGCTACTTCCTGCTTTTTGTGCCTTCGTCTTCATGTTCTCCCCCACTTGACCCCGCATAGCATTCAGCAAATGCATTGCTCCCATTCGGGGTCCTTGCGACTCCTCATCGTCGCTGTTGGATTCAGAACTGCTTGAGCTAAGGGCAACAGCTTTGCCCTTGTCCGATCGGGGAGGGTGTGTTGAATCTCGGGTTTTGATGATGAAGTCAATTGTCATTTGTTATCTAATCTATGTGTTGAGATAAGTGTGCAGGATTAACTACGATAAGAGTAAGACAAGCAGCAGGTGTTGCGCCGGAGTCAAGATCAGGATCACGTTGGGAGTTCGAGAGTTCGACGGAAGTTCGGACGGTCGTCGGAGGTTCAGCGTGAACAGATCCGAGAAGTCCAGAAGCTTGCCAAGCGAAGCTCGTCGGAACTCGCCAAGTGGATCGTCGCAAGTCCAGGAGTATGCCGGATGTCCGCAGAAGGATCACCAAGGGTTATCGGTTGATCGACGGAAGTTGGCCGGAAACTCGCCGGAAGAAGCGATTGACGCATCGGAGCAAAGCTGCAGAAGTTGTCTTAGAGTTAATCGTAGTTAGCATGATGATTAAGCATGAAAATGGGAGGTGATCCCATTAGCTTAATCTTGGGGCAATTGGGCCCCTGAAAAGATTCAAAGTGGGCCGAATGGAGTGAACCATTCGGACCCTGATTGCACCAGGAGGTGCAACCGCCCCAGCCAGGAGGTGCAACCGCCTGGGCTGTGGGGTTGGGAGGTGCAACCGCCCCAGCCAGGAGGTGCAACCGCCTGGGCTGTGGGGTTGGGAGGTGCAACCTCCTCTGCCAAGAGGTAGCACCGCCAGAGCTCAAGTTTCGAGCTCTGCCAGGCGATGCAACCACCGAGCTCAGTCTTCGAGCTCTGGCAGAGAGGTGCATCAGCCTGAGCTCAGTCTCGAGCTCTGCCAGGTGATGCATTCACCGAGCTCAGTCTTCGAGCTCTGGCAGAGAGGTGCATCAGCCTGAGCTTAGCTTGGAGCTCTGCCAGGTGATGCAACCACCGAGCTCAGTTTCGAGCTCTGCCAGGTGATGCAATCACCAAGCTCAGTCTTCGAGCTCTGCCAGGTGATGCAACCATCGAGCTCAGTCTTCGAGCTCTGGCAGAGAGAAGCAATCGCCTGAGCTCAGTCTTCGAGCTCTGCCAGGCGGTGCCACCTCTCTAGTCAAGAGGTGCAACCGCCTGATCCCAGAAATTCTGGGATTTGATCGATTTGATCGTTTTGAGCTCGAATTTTGAATTGGGTTGGGGCCTATAAATACCCCACCCATTCAGCACTGAAAAGATACAGACCTACATCGAAATCTTGATCTTTTCTGTGATTCTAAGAAGCTCAAAAGTGTTGTAAAGCCTTTAAGTCTCCTCCTTCTGTTCTTCAAGTTTTCAATTGTAAAGTGAGGAGAGAAAGGTCTGTAAAGGTTGTCTCCTGAGCCTGTCAAAAGGAGAGAAATTGTAAAAGGGAAGTTTGGCCTTCGCCCATTGAAGGAAGGCACTTAGTTGACGTCGGCAACCTCATCGGTGGAGGAAGCCAAAAGTGGAGTAGGTCAAGGCTGACCGAACCACTCTAAATCTCTGGTTTGCGTTTATTTTCGAGCACTTTATCATTACTGCAAACCTCCCTCATTACTACTGCTCTCTGCGCTTTCACGAACAAGTTCCAAGTGTTGTTCTTCCGAATCTGCATTCAGACGTAAATTCGTATTTTCATACATTACAGTTTACGTTTACGTTTGATTCTGCAGAACTGTTTTTCGTGCTTTTACGAACGAGCTTCTTTGCAGTTTACACTTACACTTTAATCCTATTGATAACTGCAATCTGTCCTCTACGATTTTATGAATGATTTTCAGCATTTAGACGTAAAACTGCATTCAGACGTAAATCGGCTTTCCTCGCTCAATCATCAGATCTCAGTTCACATTTATATCTTGATTCCAACTGCATACTGCCTTCTGCAAGTATACAAACAAGTTTTTGAGTTTAGACGTAAATCTGCGTTTAGACGTAAAACTGCGTTTAGACGTAAATCTGCGTTTAGACGTAAATCTGCGTTTAGACGTAAATCTGCGTTTAGACGTAAAACAGCGTTTAGACGTAAATCTGAGTTTAGACGTAAATCTGCGTTTGGACGTAAATCTGCGTTTAGACGTAAATCTGAGTTTAGACGTAAACTGCGCTTAGACGCAAAACTACGCTTAGACGCAATCTGCGCTTAGACGCAAACTGCACTTAGATACAAATTGAGAATTTGCTTTTGCATCATAACAGTTTTTGAACGAACGCAGCTTTTGGTTTTTAATCATTGTAAGATTTCCGCTGCACTAATTCACCCCTCTTAGTGCTCTCGATCCTAACAATTGGTATCAGAGCGAGGTTAACTCTCTAAAGGATTAAAACCCAAGAGAGATGGCATACGCCGGAAACCAAGAGGGGCATTCGATTACACGTCCACCCATGTTCAGTGGAACGGACTACACTTACTGGAAGACCCGAATGAGGATCTTTCTTATCTCTATGGATTTTGAACTGTGGAACCTCGTTGAAAATGGATTTTCAAAATCTTCTCTTCCAATGATCGATTGGAACGATTTGGAGAAGAAGGCTTTCGCTCTTAATGCAAAGGCTATGAATGCCTTATTTTGCGCACTTGATAAAAACGAGTTTAATCGTGTTTCAACTTGCGAAACTGCTTTTGATATTTGGCACACACTTGAAGTGACCCACGAGGGCACAAGTAGAGTGAAAGAGTCAAAAATCAATCTGTTGCTGCATTCTTTTGAACTTTTCCGAATGAAACCGAGTGAAACCATTGGCGACATGTTTACCCGTTTCACGGATGTCGTCAACGGTCTAAAAGGACTCGGAAAGAGCTTTTCGGATTTTGAGCTTGTTAATAAGATACTAAGATCCCTTCCTAAGAGTTGGGATCCTAAAGTCACCGCCATTCAAGAGGCAAAAGATCTGCGAAATTTCCCTCTTGAAGAACTAATCGGGTCATTAATGACCTACGAAATGACCTGCAAAGCTCATGAAGAGCAAGAAGACATCCTTCCAAAGAACAGGAAGGATATGGCACTTAAAACTTCTGAATGCCACTTGAGAGAAAACTCAAGTGATGAGGACTGTGATGATGACTTAGCATTTTTGACAAGAAAGTTTAAGAAGTTCTTCAAAAGAAACAAGTTTAAAAACGATGTGAAAAATAAACTTGAACCTAAGAAGGACCAAGTAATCTGCTACGAATGTAAAAAGCCGGGACACTACAAAAGTGATTGTCCCCAAGTCAAGAAAAGAACAACAAAGAAGAAGGCGCTCCAAGCAACATGGGATGATTCGAGCGCATCTGAGGAAGAGGAATCCATCACCGAGCAAGTTGCTCATTACGCCTTCATGGCCATCGAAGAGGAGGTAACAGATTTATTAGATGCTGATTTATCTTTCGATGAATTATTAAATGCCTTCCATGATTTATTTGATGAATGCAAAGTTATAAATAGAAAATACAAGTTGCTAAAAAAGGTACATGATAATCTTACTTGTGAGTTTGTTAAGTTAAAAGTCGAACATCATGATAGTTTAAATTCATGTATCAAATGTCATGATTTGGAAACTATACAAAAAGAAAACTTGCTACTTAAGGACACCTTGAAGAAATTCGAGGTTGGTAGCAAGTCATTAAACATGATCCTTACAAACAAGGGTCATGCTCCCAAAAGAAGTGGGATTGGATTTGTGAGGAGTCCTCACCGAAATCCAACTACCTTTGTAAAAGGCCCCATCCTACATGTTCAACACCAAACCAAGTGCAACTTTTGTTGCAAGTTTGGACACAAGACACATTATTGTCCATTCAAGAAAATAAGTCCAAACAAATTAATTTGGGTTCCTAAAGGAACAATGATAAACTCTATGCAACATGATAGAAAATGTAGATATATTTATGAGGCACCCAAAAGCAAATGGGTTCCTAAAGATCATCCCTTCCTATAAAAACATTAAAAGTCTAGGCCGGAGCAAGAAATAATTTTCTGCTCCTTGACTCTCAATGGTCATAAACCAAGAATCAAAAAGGAACTCGTAACGCTTAAGTAACAAGTGGAAGTTGTGAAATCACAAAAACGATACAACCTTATTAGAAACATATGATATCCAAATTCACATACCCCCCCTGATCTTCAAAACCCATTCTTCTACGAATTAATTCTTGTAGAAACTAAATATGTCATGATCTTAAAAGGGATACCAAACAAACATACGTATGCACGTTAAAAGATCTATCTTGATCGTACAAAGAGCTTAAAAAAAAAAAAAAAAAAAAACTCATACGAAATCATTAATTGCTCTGAAACTCTCCTCAAGGCAAAGACTCCCTAATCAAATCATCTTAGGTGCTCACCTGCTGCAGGCGGTGGCACCTCTCCAGCTGGCGGTGGCACCTCCAGCCATCACGGGTTGCCAGAGGTTGCACCGCTCCAGCCAGAGGTGCAACCGCCAGCAAGCTCTGCCCTTTAAAATCACGTTAGGGCCGGCTAAGGAACCGACCACAACTCACCCCCATTTCCTCCTCTACTCTTCCAAGTCTCCTCCATTCCCATTTCACTCCTCTAAGCCTTCCAAATACCTCTCATTTCGGAGCAAAACATCAAGAATCCTTCCTTCTCTTGAAGATTTCACAAAGGTACTCTCTAAGAAGCTCCTAAATTCTGTTTTGTTCTTCATTTACTCTAGCTCATCTTCATCCCTCTAAAACAGCAGTAGTAATGGGATCTAGAAGATCCTCAAGGGACAAGGGAAAGAGGAGAGTTGTAGAAGAGTTTGATCTCACTCTTTTTTATTCCAAAAACCATGCTGAAAAATTTCTCTCCTTCGAACTAAGAAGCATCAATAAGGGAAAATACGTAGATCTGAATGAACTAAGAGATGTAGAGACTATCCATTGGTTTGCAAACCTAAATCTACTTCCCATTTTGCAGATCAACGAACCCATTTATCCTAGACTAGTTAGATTGTTTTACAACAACATGCAAATAGATGATGAAGAAAGGATATCAACCTATCTCTTAGGACAACACATCTCAATCACTGATAGATTCATTTGTGATATGATAGGTATTCCCATGAAAAGCATAGGACTTTACTTTAAAGGATCATGGGATGAAAAAACTATTGAAACATCCTACGTTGAAGCCTTAGGAACAATCCTTGCCAATCCTAACATAGAATCTATTCCTAAAAGTTGTGAACATCTAATGCCCTTTAACACTAAGATACTTCATCATATCATGACTAGTATAATTCTTCCTAAGCAATACCATCATGATGAAGTGAGTCAATTGGAATTAGGAATTATGTACCTAATCATGAAAGAACGTGACATTTGTCTCGGCTATCTGATCCAACAAAACATGTTGGAATTATCTACAAAAGATATGATGCTCCCATATGGTGGAATAATTACTAGAATAATGAAAGCTTACGACATTCAAATACCACTAGAAGAAGAAGTAATGAAATCAGATAGATTCAGCATAATAAACAAAAATCTACTTCACCGACTAAGATGTCACTATAGAAACGGTAACTGGGTTAGAATGCCTAGAAGAACTGATCCCCCTCAACCTGAACCTGAACCAGAGCCGGAAACCCCAGTCTTTAGGAGTACCCACTCTCCTCCGATCTGTCCCTTTGAGGAAACATATCCGGTTGAGCAAACTCACACATCATCCATCGAAGATATCGGGATTCGGATGGACCGATTTGAACAAAGACAAGAACGGCTTGAACTTCGACAAGATCAAATCCTAACCGAGCTGCAGCAAATCCATCGACAATTTGACTCTTTACTTAGGCACTTTAATCTTCCACCTCATGAATAAGCTTGTATGAACATATGATGTTTTTGATATGACATGTTGTAAACTCCTTATGTTATTCATAAAAGACTTTGTCTTTATGGTTACCTGATATGCTGTACATATGTTACCCTGATATGGTTATCTTTGTTTGTGTAAGCATATTTGCAAACATCTCTTGTTGTTTATCTCGGTTTTTGCACTGAAACTAAAAAGGTTTAAAGAGCCTATGCCTTGAAAAATATGAAGCAACATACCAATGTAAGTTGTTAAGTCAGCAGTATGACATTGATATGGTTGCTATTACTAATATGATTACTATGTATCAAGATATCAAACAAAAATTTGCATCGTACGAGCTGATATCTCACCATGTAATGCAATGCTACAAAAAATCTTGCTATGTGATACAATGCTACACTTGCTGAAATAAAAATCTTGCTATGCAATATGATACAATGCTACACTTGCTGAAATAAAAATCTTGCTATGCAGTATGATACAATGCTACACTTGCTGAAATAAAAATCTTGTTATGCAATATGGTAGAATACTGCACTTGAAATGATTGTGTTACTATATCAAAAGCTTAACACTCAAAAATCAAACACATTGATATTAGACCTCACTCTATACGAGATCATGTCACTAATCATGATGTAACCATAGAGTTTATTGATACCAAACATCAACTAGCTGATATCTTCACAAAACCCCTATGTGAAGAACAATTTGATTACATAAGAAGAGAATTAGGAATGTTGATGTGTCCGAATACTTAAACTAGTTAAAATTATCTTTCGGATGTTATTACTATTACATGCCTTGACAACGCTTGATCAAATAACATGTTGCAAATTATGTGACAAATATTTTTAACCAAATGCATGTAAGAAGTTCATTTTTCGATTTGTATGGGATGTTCCTGTACACTCTTATGAAAACTCTTCCAAAAATGACTTTCCTCCGTCAAGCAAACACAATAAAGAGATATATGTGTCATGACTTCCTTTATATACTTGATAATGCTATCATGCTTTTTGTTGATGACAAAGGGGGAGAAACATATGAATTGATAAACACTATGTCATAGCTGAACTGCCATAATCATGTCTATGTCATAGTTGCAAATACTTGAGTGATGCTATAAACAATGTTATGCCATCCTTGCATCACCAAGAGATATGTGAACATGTGCTATAGTTTGCATCATAATCATGTCATAGTTGCAAATACTTGAGTGATGCTATAAACAATGTTATGCCATCCTTGCATCACCAAGAGATATGTGAACATGTGCTATAGTTTGCATCATATCTTGATTTGATATTCTATATTGTGAAGAAAATGCAAACTTGCTAGAAAATCTCAAATGTGTGCATCATGTAAAAAGTCCTTCGTAGCTTTATATGTTTACATGATGAACAGTTACAAACACTATCATACAAACTTGATGATGTATGTCATGCCTTGACATCATTCTTGAAGAGATACATTATGATGGGCATCATGATGGGAGCATTGATAAGTTTAACTGATCTAACTTATCAATACGTCACTTGAATTCTTCGGTCTTGAATTCAAGGTTGACTTATCTCAACTATGGCATTTAGATAGGGGGAGTTAAGGACAACTCCTTTATCAATTGATTGTCATCATCAAAAAGGGGGAGATTGTTGAATCTCGGGTTTTGATGATGAAGTCAATTGTCATTTGTTATCTAATCTATGTGTTGAGATAAGTGTGCAGGATTAACTACGATAAGAGTAAGACAAGCAGCAGGTGTTGCGCCGGAGTCAAGATCAGGATCACGTTGGGAGTTCGAGAGTTCGACGGAAGTTCGGACGGTCGTCGGAGGTTCAGCGTGAACAGATCCGAGAAGCCCAGAAGCTTGCCAAGCGAAGCTCGTCGGAACTCGCCAAGTGGATCGTCGCAAGTCCAGGAGTATGCCGGATGTCCGCAGAAGGATCACCAAGGGTTATCGGTTGATCGACGGAAGTTGGCCGGAAACTCGCCGGAAGAAGCGATTGACGCATCGGAGCAAAGCTGCAGAAGTTGTCTTAGAGTTAATCGTAGTTAGCATGATGATTAAGCATGAAAATGGGAGGTGATCCCATTAGCTTAATCTTGGGGCAATTGGGCCCCTGAAAAGATTCAAAGTGGGCCGAATGGAGTGAACCATTCGGACCCTGATTGCACCAGGAGGTGCAACCGCCCCAGCCAGGAGGTGCAACCGCCTGGGCTGTGGGGTTGGGAGGTGCAACCTCCTCTGCCAAGAGGTAGCACCGCCAGAGCTCAAGTTTCGAGCTCTGCCAGGCGATGCAACCACCGAGCTCAGTCTTCGAGCTCTGGCAGAGAGGTGCATCAGCCTGAGCTCAGTCTCGAGCTCTGCCAGGTGATGCATTCACCGAGCTCAGTCTTCGAGCTCTGGCAGAGAGGTGCATCAGCCTGAGCTCAGCTTGGAGCTCTGCCAGGTGATGCAACCACCGAGCTCAGTTTCGAGCTCTGCCAGGTGATGCAATCACCAAGCTCAGTCTTCGAGCTCTGCCAGGTGATGCAACCATCGAGCTCAGTCTTCGAGCTCTGGCAGAGAGAAGCAATCGCCTGAGCTCAGTCTTCGAGCTCTGCCAGGCGGTGCCACCTCTCCAGTCAAGAGGTGCAACCGCCTGATCCCAGAAATTCTGGGATTTGATCGATTTGATCGTTTTGAGCTCGAATTTTGAATTGGGTTGGGGCCTATAAATACCCCACCCATTTAGCACTGAAAAGATACAGACCTACATCGAAATCTTGATCTTTTCTGTGATTCTAAGAAGCTCAAAAGTGTTGTAAAGCCTTTAAGTCTCCTCCTTCTGTTCTTCAAGTTTTCAATTGTAAAGTGAGGAGAGAAAGGTCTGTAAAGGTTGTCTCCTGAGCCTGTCAAAAGGAGAGAAATTGTAAAAGGGAAGTTTGGCCTTCGCCCATTGAAGGAAGGCACCTAGTTGACGTCGGCAACCTCATCGGTGGAGGAAGCCAAAAGTGGAGTAGGTCAAGGCTGACCGAACCACTCTAAATCTCTGGTTTGCGTTTATTTTCGAGCACTTTATCATTACTGCAAACCTCCCTCATTACTACTGCTCTCTGCGCTTTCACGAACAAGTTCCAAGTGTTGTTCTTCCGAATCTGCATTCAGACGTAAATTCGTATTTTCATACATTACAGTTTACGTTTACGTTTGATTCTGCAGAACTGTTTTTCGCGCTTTTACGAACGAGCTTCTTTGCAGTTTACACTTACACTTTAATCCTATTGATAACTGCAATCTGTCCTCTACGATTTTACGAACGATTTTCAGCATTTAGACGTAAAACTGCATTCAGACGTAAATCGGCTTTCCTCGCTCAATCATCAGATCTCAGTTCACATTTATATCTTGATTCCAACTGCATACTGCCTTCTGCAAGTATACAAACAAGTTTTTGAGTTTAGACGTAAATCTGCGTTTAGACGTAAAACTGCGTTTAGACGTAAATCTGCGTTTAGACGTAAATCTGCGTTTAGACGTAAATCTGCGTTTAGATGTAAAACAGCGTTTAGACGTAAATCTGAGTTTAGACGTAAATATGCGTTTGGACGTAAATCTGCGTTTAGACGTAAATCTGAGTTTAGACGTAAACTGCGCTTAGACGCAAAACTACGCTTAGACGCAATCTGCGCTTAGACGCAAACTGCACTTAGATACAAACTGAGAATTTGCTTTTGCATCATAACAGTTTTTGAACGAACGCAGCTTTTGGTTTTTAATCATTGTAAGATTTCCGCTGCACTAATTCACCCCCCCCCTCTTAGTGCTCTCGATCCTAACAGGGTGGATGGAAGTCGTCAATGCATTGAGTGCCTATTTTTGTGGGCACTCCCTTACCATGTGCGGTCCTCCGCACAAGAAGCATCCTCCAGGTTTTGAGGCCTTGCCTTTCGGGTTTGGCCCTCTGTGGGAGCTCTTCTTCTTCTGTTCGCCCCCGAGCTCCTTCCCTCAAGAATGTTTTGGAGGGCGATTGCCTGAGGATTGTTTCCTTCTCGCTGGGTCTTCAGAGGAAACAAAGTCGGTGAGCCTTTTTGCAGCTGCAATTGCCCCGACTACATCGGTAACATTCCTTCGATTCAGCTCCTGTTGAGCCCATGGTTTCAAACCATCAAGGAAGCTGAACAACTTGTCCTTCTCGGATATGTCCTGTATGTCCAGCATTAGTGCAGAAAACTTCTTCACATAGTCTCGGATGGTGGTACTTTGGCGGAGTTGTCTCAACTTCCTTCTTGCGACGAACTCTGTGTTCTCCGGTAGGAACTGAGTTCTCAACTCCTGCTTCAAGTCTTCCCATGTGTCGACTCGACACCGACCTTGTTGGATCTCCTCCCAACGAGTGCGCCACCAAAGTTTCGCATCTCCGTTCAGATACATTGTTGCTATGGAAACTTTGGTATCTTCAGAATCGGGCATCGTAGCTCGGAAGTATTGCTCCATGTCGAACAGAAAGTTCTCGAGCTCCTTGGCATCTCTGGACCCTCCATATCCATGGGGCTCAGGTGCCCTCAAATTTTGTGGCGGTGCAGCGCGGGTGTTGCCCCCTCCCGCATTTAGCGTTCTTGTGAGCATGGCCACCTTTGCAGTGAGTTCCGCCACAACATCCTGTAAGTGCTGCACGGAGTCCTTGGTGTCATCGGACAGTCGGTCGACTAGGGCCTCGACCTTGTCGATCCTGGACTCTGCTTCCTCTTGCGAGCTCTCTACCCCAACAAGTCTTTGTTGGCCATGGTAGAGTTCCTCCATGCTCGCTTCTAGAACATCCAGGCGGGTTTCCGCCGTCGTGAGTCTCTCCTTATGACTCTTTTTCCCAGTTAGCGCACCAGATTGCGCTTCCTCCGCTCGCGGAGAGTTGCTAATTTCTCGCTCATCCTATTCGCTGCCGCGCTCCTCTTGAGCGGCTCCAACAGCATGAGAGTGAGTGTGCACATGCAGCCCACCTGCGGCTGCTTGGGGCAAGGGTCCGGCTTGCCCCGTCTTGGTTGATTCGCCACGATGCTTTGCCATGGCGAAGTTGCGAAGTTCGTTCGATGTTCGATCGAAGAGCTTGCCCGCTCTGATACCACAATGTCACGACCTTAGCTGGAATTGCCTAAGGCGTGCGGCACCCTTGCGGCCAAAGACGCGAACTTAGCTTGCGTTGCCTAAGTCGCGAGTCACCCTTGTGGCAAAGACGCAAACTTAGCTTGCGTTGCCTAAGTCGCGCTTCGCCCTTGCGATCTTGCTCCACAAGGATCAGCCCACTTTGTAACCTCTCGCAAGTCCCGAAGGACCTGTAAAAGAGAAAGAGAGTTAGATCGAAAGAACGAGCAACGGACAAGTCCCGAAATCTCGCGAAAAGGAAAGCTTTACAAGCAATTCGTCGAACACCTTGTGTGCACAAGAGAAAAGAGGGAGAGGGAGAAAAATAAGGCTTTCAAGGATGAACGAACAACTGCAAGCCCACAAACAGCTGCTCACCTGGTCCCGGGTGCAAAACCAAGTTCCCGTAAAGGTCACGTGCGAACTTGCGAAAGAGTGTTCAACGCCCGGTATATAACCGAAGCCCCATCCAGCCATGTGCCACCCGGGGGGTTCCTGGGGTCTGAGATGGCTGACATTTTGGTGAGCGGAGGCAGCTCTCCGCTCACCTCCCGCGGCACGTGAAAACGGAGCTGTTTTGGGCTGTTTTGGGGCTGTTTTGCTCGGTTCGGTGAACGGTTGCTTTGCAACGCTGCAGCTTGTTCGAACTTACATATTTACAAGCAAAATGACCCAAAACCATGAGAAAACATGCTGTCAAGCAGCTGTACATGCGGGTGGGAGCAACGAACGGTTCGTTGAACGGAGTTGTTGCGGGTGTGCGACGATCGTTCGTGATAGTTCGGTGAAGACATTGAAGGCGGTAGATGTCTTCGGCCTTCATCGCATTCTCTCGGTCTTCTCCTCATCTATGGTGCTCGGCGAAGACGTCGAAGCCCGCAAGCATCTTTGGCCTTCGGCGAAGAATGCAGTGAAGGCTGCAAGCATTTTCGGCCTTCGGCAAAGAACGTGACGAAGAAGTCGAGCTATCGCCTCTTCGTTACCTCTTAGATTAGGATTATCAATCGAGGGTGGTGCCGGATCGGGAAGCGTCGAGGTTCTTTCGATTCTCCCTTTTCTTCGAGCACCTTCTCCCTCTTCTCCCACGATGCTTCTTCTTTTCTCGTAGTAGCCAGGCCACAACCAGGTTGATATTGCCCGGTGGCAAGCGGTCCACGTATCGATCTATTGACAAATCGGTACCAGGTGGTATCATTCGAAATTAAAATCTTTAATGTAATCTTTGGCAGACCGGTACCGAGGTGAATTAGTGTTTTTATAAAATTATGATTTTAAAAATTTTATTTGATGAAAAACTTATATCGAAAGTGTGCTTAACTCAGAGTAAGTGTAATAAGTAATTAAATCAGAAAGCAATAGCAATGAAGAGCAGAAAGGAAATGCATACCGAATTTATAATGGTTCGGTCATCGTGACCTACGTCTACTCTTGATTCCTCTTTTGTCGAGGTTACCGGCGTTCACTAACGATCTTTTTTCAATGGGCGAAGACCAACTATCCTCTTTATAACTCTTTCTCCTTTTTACAGGTTTAAGAGAGAACCTTTACAAGTCTCACACCTCTTTTAGAATAAGCTCTAAACTTTAAAGAGGAGGGGAACAGTAAACATTTTTTAAGAGTTTACAACTTAGGATCACAAGCCTTTTCGTTCACTTTTCTTGTTATCTTAAGCAAGAATGAGTGGGGCAATTATAGGCCTCAAATGGTTTAAAAAATGGAGCCAAAAAGTCTCATCCCCGGGTTTTCGGGGTCCTAGTGGTACTATCATCAGTGCTGGGCGGTACAACCACCTACAACATTAACCATTGGCGGTACTACCACTTGACACCATGGAAGACCATGTATTGGCGGTACCATCGTCAGTCTGGGCGATACCATCGCTGGGTCTTTCGGAAAACGTACATTTCGTACGTTCCATCTCATAGACGGTTCCATCGCCTAGTCTGGTAGTGTCATCGCTTGACCCAATCGTGAGTCATTAAATAGGCTCAAATTAACCCTAATTCAGGTCCAATGGGTCCCTAATTGAGTTAGCATAGTTATACCCAAAACTTACTCAATTTAGACCTAAACTACGACGATCAAGATAAACGATTACAAGACAAGAGTTCTATGTTGTCCAACATATCATTGGTTCTTCTGAACTCCTAGTGCATCATGCTTTCCTTCGATGTATTGCTTGATCCTTCGGCATGTTGACTCTCACAATATCCGATCTTGGCGCAATGTCTGATTCTTCTAGCCCGATGCTCGATCATTGACTCCGGCCCAATGTCCGATTCTTTTGCTTTAATCGTTTTGCCTTTCCAAGATCGAAGTTAGTCCTGCATTACTTTTCTCAAACGTTGATTAGATTACAAACTCATAAATTAATTTCATTATCAAAATTTGAGATTTAACATCCCGCTCACCATCGCCTTGTTGGGATTATACGACTTGCCGTCGTCGAGCGTCACCTCCTCATACTCCACTTGTTCCTTGACATCTTGCTGCCATGGATTTTCTTCTTGTCCTTGTTCAATGTCCTTCGTGGGCACGACCTTGCTCCCATTTATCCTTCTTCTCCTTGTTTCTCCGCTCCATTGCTGTGCCCCCCGCTACCATCGTTTTCTTAATGCCACAGCTCTTTGCTCCCTCTTCTGCAAATAGGATTCGGCCCAATGCCCAATATATAAAGGCTACGAAGCACACAAATGTGCCCTTAATTTTCATTTTATATTGCTATGATTGTTATATATATTTTATATATTTAATACCACTCGATACTAAAATTATTTTTTATATTTTTAGGCATATCATTTGGTACGTCATATCGTATTATATTAAGCAAAGCTCGTAACATCGGTAATAAAAGAATGATTATTCTGCTGTTCAACATTAATAAAGATCTATTAAGGATGGTTTGTTCTTAAATTGATTAAGATTCTAGAGTCGTAATAATCAGTTGTTAAGTGATAATTAACAATGGTACACGGAAAATTTAGATTATATAAGTTAAGAATTAAGACTTTTTCCAACCCGATCAGCTTGTAATAAGAGATAACTGACAGAAAAAATTTGAAGATGGATATTCCAATATTAGACTAAGAAATGGATGTTCTAGTGTGGTTTAATTTGGCTTACGAGCTTTACATGATGATTTGAAGAGGTATATCATCCTAACCTAGATGTTTAGTGTACCAACCCTCACTCGGACCATTACTAGTTTGCTCGACACATGATTTTAGCTGTTTCAAGTTGAAACTGTTAGAATAAGATATATAATAGAATTGGGTTCCGTTGCGATATTTTAGCTAAGACTAAGTCCACTACGGAACGATTCCTCGGAGATATCCTTCATGGGAGGAAATCTTCTGAGATCTCATCTCTCATCGTAGACCCTCTGCTCTCGCCTATTAAAGGATAGGATCTCTAAGGGAGTTAGTGTGTTAGAGCGTTATAACGTTGACACGTATAGACGCATCTCTCCGTTGAGGAATTCAGTTATTCTCCTCGACTCTCTCCCCAAAAACCTCTCCCCAAATCCATCAATTTGAGTGATCCTGTGAAAGGATAGGAAGAGAGGAGAAAGGGTCTACTCTTCGCACTCCCTGCAGATTCCGCAGCACGATCGGATTAAAGACGGAGCCTGTAGCAATCTTGGATCACGGTGCTGAACAGATCAAACAAGATCTCTGAACGGATGACATCAAAAGGTACGCATCGTATAATTTGATCTATGTATTGATTTCAATCCTGGCATATAGGTTAATTCCGCATTATTGACTTAGCATAATACAGATTTTTATGCTTACAATTGGTATCAGAGCCCGGTTTTTGAAATCATGCATTAGATCTGTAAATTAATTTACGATGCATAATTATTGGACTCGCATTGATGCATAATTTACGATGCATATGTAAATTAATTTACGATGCATAATTATTGGCCTATGTTAGGAAAGACTAACAATGTTGTGGTACATAGAAGGGAGTATGACATTGATGAAATACAACCGCTATGACTCGCATTGATAGTTGGACTTAATATAGTATTATTGTGATTATTGGACTTATTGGCTTATTTTTTAAAACATGGCCATGTATAAAATGCTTTTCAAAATATCCTGAAATAGTTCTTGGCTCCAATTTCTTTTCATGTGGATTGAATACTCTTATCTCTACAGGACACCCCCATATATGTAGATGTCTCAGACTGGGTTTCCTACCAGTCCATAACTCAAAAGGAGTCGATGAAACTGACTTGCTAGGAACCCTGTTCAAGATGTACATAGCTGTCCTAGGAGCTTCACCCCACATCGACTCAGGTACAGAGGAGTAACTCATCATGTTCCTAACCATATCCATCAGAGTACGATTTCGCCTTTCAGCAACACCGTTCTGCTGTGACACACCTGGTAATGCATATTGAGCACAAATACCCCGTTGTTCTAGGAATCTAGCAAAAGGACCAATATTCTAACTAGATCCATCATATCTGTCATAAAATTCACCACCTCTGTCAGATCTGACAATTTTAACTTTTCTATCTAATTGTCTCTCAACCTCATTTATGTATACTTCAAGAGTATCAACGGCTTGAGACTTTTCATGTATTAGATAAACTTTGTCATATCTGGACAGATCATCTATAAATGTGATGAAATATTTTTCTCCACTAAAAACAAGGAATATGGAGTGGTCCGCAGATATCAGTATGAATAATCTCAAGGAGTTCTTTACTTCTTGTGGCATTTTTCTTTATTTGTTTAGTTTGCTTTCCCTTAATGCAATCTATACAAATATCAAAATTAGTGAAGTCTAAATGTTCCAAAATATTATCCTTCACTAATTTTTCAATTCTTTCCTTGGAGATATGCCCCAATCGTCTATGCCACAATATGGAAGATCTTTCATTATTGAAACTACGTTTCAATCCAACATTTGATTATAGGGTCATTAGTGTCTTTGCAAACTCAAGATCCAAATTAATTCTGTACAAACCATCACACAGAATTCCAGAACCAACTTTTATTGAATCGTAAAATATGCTGAGTTTGCCACTACCAAAAGAAATACAATATCCCAACTCATCAATTCTAGAAAGAGAAATCAAATTTCTAGAAATTGTAGGGACATAACATGTGCCAACAAGATCCATCAAGTGACCCGTCTCTAAGCGTAGACGATAAGTTCCCATTGATATCACTTTCGCTTTAAGACGATTTCCCATAATAATGAATCTTTCATGTTCTTTTGGTTTCCGAATTGAAAGGAATCCCTGCATGTTATTTGTAACATGAGTTGAAGCACCGGAATCTATCCACCAAGTGTTAGAAGGAACTTCTGTAATGTTTGATTCGAAACATACAAAGGTCGAGTTAATACCTTTCTTTTCGAACCAAGTCTTGCGTTTAATGCAATCCTTCTTCACATGTCCTTTCTTGCCACAAAAGAAGCACTTTACAGTAAAGGCTTTCTTTTCATTAGTCTGTTTAACATTTCCAGACTTAGCAAATCTCTTTGATGGATGATGCTTCAACTTTCTTTTCTTATTACCTCCTCCTTGAGTAGTCGTCATAACATTATATGAATTTTCCTGCCTTAATCTCAATTCTTCCTGAACACATATGCTAGTCAACTCATTCAAGTTCCACTTATCCTTATTTGTATTATAGTGAATCTTGAATGGGCCAAACTGAGAAGGAAGAGAATTAAGAATAAATTGCACGAGGAAAGATTCATCAACATTCATGCCTAATGTTTTAAGTTTTGCAGCTTTGTCAGCCATATTGAGGATATGATCCTGAATTCCTCGAGTACCATCATACTGAGCCGTAGTCAGTTCTTTCATCAATGTGCCAGCCAATGACTTATCAGCAGATTTAAATCTGTCTTCAATAACCTTTAAATATTCCTTTGCGCTAGTTGCAATCGGTAATGAAGTCTTTATGTTATTTGCAATTGTCATTCTTATGAACATTAAACTAAGCCTATCAGATCTTTCCCAAGCCTTCATTTCATCAACTTGTTCTGCAGTACTTTCATCAGTCAAGTCTGCAGGCTTTTCAACAAGTAATGCTAGATCAAGATCTAATACACCCAGTGTGAATTGCACATGCTCTAATCATTCTGAATAATTTGATCCAGAAAGTACAGGGACACTTGAAGCATATGAGTGTATATGCGGAAGTACCACTGCAAAAGATATATAACAACATTAATGCTTTGAGTTTGTCAAAAATTGATGAACTATTGATATCATCTATATTACACCTTTGGGTGAAATATTGACATATCTAGTGTTCACTCAAGAATATTTTGGAGGACTGATACCATCCTTGAGGAATAGGTATTGTTACCTTTGGGTATATAACCCTAAACTATAAGAATATCTAAAATAGTATCATCCTACCCCATCACATAATTATTTGAATTAGATTCTTCTTTGGGATTATCTAAATCTCATAATTATATGTGCCATTATGAATATTATTTCTTTAATATCATTTAGGACTAATTCTTTAATATTATTTTATAAGTCATTAGTCCAGGTCACTTTGGTGGCTTCAAGACTAATGCCATGATATAAAATAAAAATGTCCTATAAATGATAAAGCTTTTATTGTAATTCATATCACAAAAGTCTATCATCCTAGGCCACTTTGGCAGCTACTAGTCAGATAGAACTTAGGGAAATGAATTACAAATAATATTCATCAATTTATTTAATTTTTGCTAAGCAATTCAATAATAAAATGACCATAATAATTATTGAATACTAATGCAAAACAGTTCAATAATAAAGAACAATAATAATTATTGAATATTAATACAAAACAATTCAATAATAAATAACCATAATAATTATTGAACAATAATGTAAAACAATTCAATAATAAAATAACAACAATAATTATTGAACATTTATATAAAGCAGTTCAATAATCAATTACCATAATAATTATTGAACTTTAATACAAAGCAATTCAATAATAAATAACAAATAATTATTGAAATTTAATGCTAAGAAGTTCAATAATAAATAACCATAATAATTATTGAACATTTATGTAAAGCAGTTCAATAATAAAATAACCATAATAATTATTGAACTTTAATAAAAAGTAATTCAATAATAAATAACAATAATAATTATTGAAATTTAATGCTAAGAAGTTCAATAATAAATAACCATAATAATTATTGAACATTTATGTAAAGCAGTTCAATAATAAAATAACCATAATAATTATTGAACTTTAATAAAACTCATATGATAATTTCAAACATATACATGTGAATAAATAAAAAAATTCCAAAAACAATAATTGGATTTTAATTTTATTTACCACATATATAATGAATAATTCATATGAGAAAACCATAAAATAAACCATAATTTATAGTTTTTTTTTTTTAATCAAAATTAAATCCAATCAAATAATCAAAAAATATAATCATGATTAAAATTAATCATAATTATAATAAATGATATTTATCAATTTTATAATTGAGAATATAACCTAAATTTCTCAATTTCATAATGATAAAAAACCGAAAATATTTGATAGGATATAAATTGAAAATATGCGAATGGCAGAACTGTAATTTGGCAGAAATTAGACCCGAGGGCAAAACCGTAAATATGTTGACAGAACATAAACTGTAATTACGATATTTGCAAAGGGTAAAACTGTAAATTTTCAAAAACATGGCTTATTGTGATTATTGGACTTATTGGCTTATTTTTTAAAACATGGCCATGTATAAAATGCTTTTCAAAATTTTTTTGGAATCCAATTAGATAAAATTGTTTTCAAACAAATTTTGTTTTTGTTTGTTTTGATTTTGTATCTCTTTTATATCTTATCAATTAATGGGCCAAGTGGGAGAATATTAGAATATGTGGCCTTTTTATTGAATAAGATATATAATAGAATTGGACTTATTATATATCTAATTGTAAATTTTCAAAAACTGTAAATTTACGATATTATTGTGATTATTGGACTTATTGGCTTATTTTTTAAAACATGGCCATGTATAAAATGCTTTTCAAATTTTTTTTGGAATCCAATTAGATAAAATTGTTTTCAAACAAATTTTATTTTTGTTTGTTTTGATTTTGTATCTCTTTTATATCTTATCAATTAATGGGCCAAGTGGGAGAATGTTAGAATATGTGGCCTTTTTATTGAATAAGATATATAATAGAATTGGGTTCCGTTGCGATATTTTATTGGTTATCCAGAAAAATCCAAGGGATACAGATTTTATTGCCCTAATCATAGTATGAGAATAGTAGAATCTGGTAATGCAAAATTCCTAGAAAATGGCGAAATTAGTGGGAGTGAAAAATCTCGAAGGATTAATTTTGATATTGAGGAGATTCAGGTTAATTCTCCCATATCATCTCCTGTCCGAGAGATTGTTGTTCCTCAAATCAATGAGAGTATTGATGAGGGTGAACAACAAAATTGTTGGGAAATCATAGGGGGCGACATCATATGCGCAGCGGAAGAACAAGAAAACAAAAATCCCCGATTCCCAAAAAGATGTTCATCGTCGTGCGAAGATTGGTGCGCAAAATCCGCAAAAACACAAAACTGCGTATAGAGATTGTGTTACCTAGGGAGATCGTATATCCCTGTTTCCTTGCAGATCCTTAGGAGAGGGTGAAGGAGGTCAAGCGTCCTCCTCTCTAGCGGTGATCCACACAGCAGGGTTGCGACGACGCTCCTCAAAACTCCAGGCCTACTCTGAGGTGGAGAGGGAGAGGAGAATAGGAAGGGCAAGCAAAGACTCTAGCCTATGAGGCTGTGAATCCCTCCTATTTATAGAGATCCCGTGTCAAAACCCTAATGGGTCCTTTCCCTAGTGGGTATTGGATCTGCATCCAATAAGACAAGGGCTCCGTCGGATATCTCATATCCGAACCTCTACTCATCGCAATGCCTACCATATGTGTGTGACCCTCTAGGCCCAATATCGAGCTGGCCGTGAGTCATACCTGTCAGAACTCCTTCTAACTCAGTGAATTATTATCTCTGTAATAATTCACTCGACTCATCGACTACGGAAGTACTAGGCCACTACGCCGTAGTCCCCAGACGATACAGGGGAATCCAATCCATTGGACCTGTCTGTCCTCAGTTACCATGTACCTATAGTCCCTCATCCATCTAATATCCCAGAGACCGTATATCGAGCATGGTGCTGTCAGACCCATACGGTTTCTACTCGAGTCTCGCTCTAATCGGATTCTCCCGGAGAACTCTTTCTCTCTCAACCCGAATGACCCTGGCCAGGGATTTGTCTGAGCAAGAACACATGGGATATTCCTCTCATGATACCGAGAGTGGATGATCCTCTATCGACACTCAATAGCCCTCGTAAGGTCGACTACCACTCCCAATGACCAGCTGTACTAGATCTGGGAACAGCCAAACCTATAAGTCTGGTATCAAAGAGTGGATCACTCATACAGGACATCCTTGGTGTCTCAAGTCTAAGAACCAGATACACCACTAGGACTACGGAATCGTTGTCTGACAATAAGGCATCATCAACCATCCAGCATTCCGTAAGCGGATCAATCAGTGAACTCATTCTCCAATGAGCACCTGTACTGTATCCCTAATGTCCCTACACGAGCAGCTATGAGACCAGCTGCATCCATCATATGGACGGGTATACAGCACACCAGTCTATCCGGTTATCACGATGTCCCTCTCGAGTAACCTATGATCGGGATTATTTAGGATATGTGTTTAAAGGTGAATCGATCTCATTATCGTGATCTCATCACGATCCGATTCCCATTGCACAAATCCAAGGACATCACAATATATATGCATTTATGCAATAGTTATAAAGTGATATACGCCAAAATATAATAAGCAAAAAGATTCTGTATCAAGTCACACGTGCCATCACTCACGTGATTGGCTTGCTGGGCACTTATGACTAGCAAAAATAACATCCAAGAACTCTCACATGATGTTGATGTCGCCGCTGATGATCTTGTAGAACAATCACAATTGGCAGATTTGAGAAGATCTCAAAGGAAAAGGAAACATGCCATTTCTGATGATTATGTTGTATATCTATAAGAATCAGATTATGATATAGGAATAAAAAGAGACCCCTTATCGTTTTCACAAGCCATAGAAAGTAACGATTCTGAAAAATGGTATGATGCAATGAAAGAAGAGTTAAAATCAATGGTACAGAATGATGTCTGGGATCTCGTTGAATTGCCTAATGATTGTAAAAGAGTCGGTTGTAAATGGGTCTTTAAGACAAAACGCGATTCAACGGGCAATATCGAACGATATAAAGCCAGACTTGTGGCCAAAGGTTTTTCTCAGAAGGAAGGCATCGACTATAATGAGACTTTTTCTCCTGTTTCTAAAAAGGACTCATTAAGAATCATTATGGCATTAGTAGCTCATTATGATCTTGAGTTGCATCAGATGGATGTGAAAACGACATTTCTGAACGGAGATCTGGATGAGGAAATCTATATGGAACAACCTGAAGGATTCATAGAAAAGGGAAAAGAAAGTTGGGCTTGTAAACTTAAGAAATCCATTTATGGCCTTAAACAAGCTTCCAGACAATGGTATATAAAGTTTCATAATACCATTACTTCCTTCGGATTTAAGGAAAACACTGTTGATCAGTGTATATACCTGAAGGTAAGTGGGAGCAAGTTTATTATATTGGTCTTATATGTGGATGATATTTTACTTGCCAGTAGTGATCTTGGTTTATTGCACGAAACCAAGATATTTCTCAACAAGAACTTTAAGATGGTTGATATGAATGAGGCATCCTATGTCATTGGCATTGAGATATTCAGGGATAGATCTCAAGGATTATTAGGATTGTCTCAGAAAGGATATATTGATCGTATCTTGGAGAGATTTAATATGCAGCTTTGCTCAACCAATGATGTGCCTATTACTAAAGGTGAAAAATTCAGTCAAAACCAGTGCCCTAGAAATGACTTAGAAAAGAATCAAATGAAGAATATTCCTTATGGATGCGCAGTTGGAAGTCTACTATATGCTCAAACTTGTACAAGACCAGATATCAGTTTTGCAATTGCAATGTTGGGAATATCAAAGCAACACAGGAATGGAACATTGGAAAGCTGCAAAGAAAGTAATGAGATATCTACAAGGGACAAAAGATTATATGCTCACATACAGGAGATCTGATCAGCTTGAAGTAACTGGATATTCAGATGCTGATTTTGCAAATTGCCTCGACAGCAGGAAGTCCACTTCAGGATTTGTATTTATGTTAGCTGGTGGGGCAATCTCTTGGAAAAGTGCAAAGCAATCGCTTATTGCATCATCAACAATGGAAGCTGAATTTGTGGCATGCTTTGAGGCTACAAATCAAGCTTTATAGCTGCGAAATTTTATCTCAGGACTTGGTGTGGTCGACTCAATTGCCAAGCCGCTGAAGATATTTTGTGATAACACTGCAGCAGTTTTCTTCTCTAAGAATGGCAAGTACTCTAGTGGTTCCAAGCACATTGAGTTAAAGTACTTGGTGGTTAGAGAAAGAGTCCAGAAACAGCAAGTGTCAATTGAGAACTTGAGCACCACTATGATGATTGCTGATCCATTGACAAAAGCCTTACCGTGCAAAATATTCAAAGAACATGTTCTTAGAATGGGGCTTGTGAGCAAGTCATAAAGGATATGGTGATGCATGTTTATGTGGATGCTATTATTGACATTTTACTTAATTAAAGTTATCTGTTTCTGCTATCCTGTTTACATTTATGTTTATGCATATTATGGTTGAATGTAATAACAGGATTGTCTTGACAAGACAAATTACAGGGGTCATTATGGACTATTTTAGGAAAGACTAACAATGTTGTGGTACATAGAAGGGAGTATGACATTGATGAAATACAACCGCTATGACTCGCATTGATAGTTGGACTTAATATAGTATTATTGTGATTATTGGACTTATTGGCTTATTTTTTAAAACATGGCCATGTATAAAATGCTTTTCAAAATATCCTGAAATAGTTCTTGGCTCCAATTTCTTTTCATGTGGATTGAATACTCTTATCTCTGCAGGACACCCCCATATATGTAGATGTCTCAGACTGGGTTTACAGATATGACTGTAAACCCAAAATTTTTTAAAACATGGCCATGTATAAAATGCTTTTCAAAATTTTTTTGGAATCCAATTAGATAAAATTGTTTTCAAACAAATTTTGTTTTTGTTTGTTTTGATTTTGTATCTCTTTTATATCTTATCAATTAATGGGCCAAGTGGGAGAATATTAGAATATGTGACCTTTTTATTGAATAAGATATATAATAGAATTGGGTTCCGTTGCGATATTTTAGCCAAGACTAAGTCCACTACGGAACGATTCCTCGGAGATATCCTTGATGGGAGGAAATCTTCTGAGATCTCATCTCTCATCGTAGACCCTCTGCTCTCGCCTATTAAAGGATAGGATCTCTAAGGGAGTTAGTGTGTTAGAGCGTTATAACGTTGACACATATAGACGCATCTCTCCGTTGAGGAATTCAGTTATTCTCCTCGACTCTCTCCCCAAAAACCTCTCCCCAAATCCATCAATCTGAGTGATCCTGATAGGAAGAGAGGAGAAAGGGTCTACTCTTCGCACTCCCTGCAGATTCCGCAGCGCGATCGGATTAAAGACGGAGCCTACAGCAATCTTGGATCACGGTGCTGAGCAGATCAAACAAGATCTCTGAACGGATGGCATCAAAAGGTACGCATCGTATAATTTGATCTATGTATTGATTTCAATCCTGGCATATAGGTTAATTCCGCATTATTGACTTAGCATAATACAGATTTTTATGCTTACAGAAACAGTTGAAACATCGTGGTATCGCTCATCAATCCCTGGTTAAAGGAAGGTGTTTTGCCAAAACCAAAATCCATCATGTTGACATATAGATCACATGTAAATCGATAAAACATTATATGTCAAGGAGGTAGATGCAACTGAAAAGGCAATGTGTGGCATGAATGCATATTTATAAGACATTATATGTTCTTGTTGTGGCATGTCATATCTAGCTTAGAATGGTTGGCACCACCTTGACCATTAATGGTTTTAGACCTAGGTTTGATTCGAAGCTTTCCCCATTACAAGTAGTCAAAGATCATAGTGTTGCACTTGAGCTACATGCTTATAGTTGCGTGTCTGGATATATTTCCTGGGTCAGATTTGTGATTGTCTGGATATAGTTGCGTGTCCAATTATGCTTTACTATTATCTTGCTCAATGTGCTGCAATTTGGAATTGTGTGATTGTGTGTTAACTATAGAATTGTAATCCTGTATAGAGTACACTGCTGAGTTTGCTCTCTGCAAGCATTGGCATTTTCTCTTCATTTCAAGCCCATCTCACCTCGGTAGGATCTATCTTAGGGCGTAAAAAGGATTTGTTCTTGATCTTAAGTAGCTTGGACTCCAGGTGATACATCCATACTCGAGCCTCTGCTGCAGTCGTCGGGAGAGCCATGGCCTTCTCTCCCTCGGCACCTTCTTCACCTTTCACCCCGCCGCTGCAGCTCCCTCACAAATTGGACACCATACGATCCATGGACGAGCTCAAGCAAATCCAAGCCGCCATCCTCAAGACTCCCTCCCTCCAATCTCCTCCGCTCCTCGCAAAGATCCTCTCCTTCTGTGCTCTCTCCTCCTCCCCACACATCGCCCACGCCCGGTCCCTCCTTGCCCACATCGATAACCCGAGCCCGCTCATGTACAACACCGTCTTCCACAGCTTGTCCCGTAGCAACAGAAGCTTGGTCTCCATTTCCATAATGTTCTACGAGGACATGCTCGAAAAGGACCTTCGTCCTGACAGTTTTACCTTCCCTTACCTTCTCAAGCTCTTCGCCAATTCCCAAGCATTGCAGGCGGGGGAAGCCCTTCATGCTCATGCCATCAAGATGGGGCTCGACGCCAATGTGTACGTTAGGAACAACCTCATGAGCTTGTATGCTCTTTGTGGGGAGGTCCGTTCCATACAGAAGTTGTTCGATGGATTTCCTGAGAAAGACTTGGTCTCTTGGACTACTTTGATCTCAGGGTATACGAAGGCGGGTTTGGCAAAGAAGGCGGTAAAAGTGTTCGAAGAAATGATGAGTGAGAACTTGAGAGCGGATGGGGTGACCATGGTGGCAGTGCTGTCGGCTTGTGCGGAACTCGGGGACTTGGAACTGGGGAGGAAACTGCACCGGTACATCGGTGCCCGTCAGATCGACATGGATGTCTTCGTCGGCAATGCTTTGGTAGACATGTACTCCAAGTGTGGGGACGTCGATTCGGCGTACCAGTTGTTCAACGAAATGCCTGTGAGGAATGTCGTCTCCTGGAACTCCATTATCTCCGGGCTTGTTAACAATAAGGAATTCAAGCAGGCTTTGGAGTTGTTTCGCCAAATGCAGCGCCAAGGCATCGAGCCCGACGCCTTCACGTTGGTCGGGGTGCTCAACTCGTGCGCGAGCCTCGGAGCGCTCGAGCTGGGCCAGTGGGTTCATGCCTACATCAACAGGAACGGCATCGAGGCGGACGGAATCACGGGGAACGCCTTGGTCGACATGTACTCCAAATGTGGAAGGATAGATCGGGCCATGGAAGTCTTCGGCGGCATGGCTCACAAAGACGTGTACACCTACACCAGCATGATCGTGGGGCTTGCCATGCACGGCCGGGGAGAGGAGGCGTTGGAACTCTTCGCCGCCATGTCGTCAGCCGGCGTGAAGCCAAATGAAGTCACGTTCGTCGGCGTCCTGTCGGCGTGCAGCCACGCCGGCTTGGTCGACGTCGGCCTCCGCCACTTCGAGAGCATGTCCGCGGTGTACGGCCTCGTACCGCAGATCGAGCACTACGGTTGCGTGGTCGACATGTTCGGACGAGCAGGGCGGCTCGACAAAGCACAAGACCTAATCTCGAGCATGCCGATGGAGCCCGACGCCTTCATCTGGGGGTCTCTGCTGGGAGCTTGCAGGAACCACGGAGACGTAGCACTGGGTGAGACCGTGGCGAAACTCCTCCTCGATGTCGAGCCTCAAGAGGAGGGAGCTTATGTCCTCATGTCCAACCTCTACACCGCTGGAAATCGCCGCAGCGACGGACTCCGGATGAGGAAAGCAATGAGGACGAACAAGGTGAGGAAAACGCCGGGATGCAGCCTGATTGAGATAGACGGCGTGATTCACGAGTTCAGGAAGGGAGAGGAGTTGCATCCACAGGCGAAAGAGGTATACGCAATGGTGGATGAGTTCGCCCATCGCCTCAACATCGACTCTTCACAGGACGAAGCACGTCACCACAGCGAGAGGTTGGCCATGGCATTCGGATTGATCGGTACGAGGCCCGACACGCCACTGAGGATCGTCAAGAACCTCCGAGTGTGCCATGATTGCCACAGTGTGATCAAGTACGTGTCCAGATTGTACAACAGGGAGATCGTCCTCAGGGATCGCTACAGATTTCATCGGTTCAAGAATGGGTGGTGTTCATGTAATGAGTTTTGGTAAACAGCAGGTAATAGAAAACGATGGAGATGAAGTAATATACACATTACCGCCGCAGAAGAGGCGGGTCATATCATCGAGCATGTAGCGGGTCCGGGAATTTGCATCCCTATCTCCACACAACACCATGCAGGTTGCAGGTGCGGATCAAGAATAGAATGAAAGAGAAATTGATCTAGCAGAAGCGACTGTCATCTGCAGTGAGCTCCTCTCCGTTGGAGACGAAGTCAAAGGGGACAGGAAAGAGATTTGGAGCAAGAAGCGAGAGAGAGAGAGAGAGAGGGTTGGAAGCGACAGGAAGAACGAAGCAACTGATATCGGCAGGAGTTTACCATCATTATATATATATATATATATATATATATATATATATATATATTTCAATTATCAAGCACATCCTTATTTCCCATAACCTCTTATCTTTATTTTATTATAATTTATTTCATCCCTCGATCAATCATCACCATAAGCATCGAAGTTGGAATCTTAACTGCATCCCCTAGATCATTTTCGATGATGATGATGATGATGTGGAGGATAAACATAGAAAAGAAACAAGGTGATAGGAAAAGATTTAAAAAAATGTTGAAATTAAATGATAAGTTGTTGATACTTATAGTCATTTGCAAAGGATAGCTTAGAAATATTAAAAAAAATTAAAATGAGATTATAAATAACAAAAAAATTTAAATAGAAATCTCCTTTTCTAATGCAACCTCCTTTCATTCTTATTAACTAGCAAAAGATGCCCTAAATTTGTCACTCCAAAAATAAGAAAATTATACTTTCTTTAAAATAATCCCCATCATTCTTTGTAATTAGCATACGAACCCTAAATTTGACTTTGTTGGAGCAAATGATAACAGTTTTATATTTCATTAAATAATATCCAAGACATTATACTAGAGTTCAAAATCGCAGTTAATAAATTCTTGAGGTTTATCAGTTATCTTACATATAAAGACCATGTGCAAACTTCGACTTTAGATGGAAATGAAATGTTGTGTTCATCACTTATTATTTTTTTTAAAAAAATTATTAGATTAATGAATTACATCATAGTTACAATTATGTAAGAAATTCCATCTTTGGCATTTTTAGCTTTTGTTCTTTTTAATGCTCCTAGTAAGGCTTGTATGTGTCATCCAATCTGTTATAGGGTTATTAGGCTTAGCAGTTATAGATGATAGTAAATACTCAAAAACACTTCAAGGATTTATCCTAACATTTAAGTTAGAGGGAAAAAACAAGGAAAAAAAAGAAACAAAAGATACAGTGCTTTTTTAATGAAATAGAAAACAATTTTAAATTGTTGATAAAAGTTAAAATTTGACTGGAGAGAAATCTTTCTTATCCTCTTTCCTAATAAATCTCTGTCCAATAAACACTATAGAAGAAGATAGGTCCAGACCTTATGATGATGTAAAAAATACTCGGTCATGAGAAATTAGGGCTCAAACTAATCACCAACTTTCTTCTTGATCTGTACCTATCTGTGCTTGTACCTTCAAAACAAGTGAAGTTCTAAGAGTGAATTTTTGAGAATGCAACTTCTAGTGACAGAAAAAGAAGGCAGAATCAGAAAAAAAGAAGACCTAAACCATAACCCTCAAGTCATACCTGCTCCAACACCATTCAACTACTACCACAACATTTCCAGCCATAGCACAACAGTTGTGACAAAATCAATAAGCTAAAGAAATATACAATGCCTTCGTTTCATCAAAACACAACTCAGTAACAAGACCAGGCATATCCAGCACATAATATCAGCAGCAGAGTAACAAGCATGACAGTTTGACACAGCTCCTGCACGTAACAACACTATGTTGCAAGGAAAATACTATACCAGTACATCCGTAAAGCAAAGTCTTCCAGAGGATGAAACAGCATTTGAACAGTAATAGATACCGAAACTTAGGTACAACACTCCTTAGAAACACATGCTTGCTGTTGGTGATGTAACTGACGATGAGCCTGGGCCAGCCACCTTAAGCGGAAGAGACTTCCAGACTCTTGCCTCATCGTCTCCGCAGTTTCCGCTTATTTTGAGACCTATGGCTGCCTGGTTCATGTTGCTTGGGTCCTTGGTTGCTGCTGACTTAAGCCGGAGCCGCTCAGCCCTCGAACCAATTGTCTGGCCTAAGATTGAAGCTGCTATGGTCAGTGCCATAGCAGTCTTGGGCATGACGACTGACTTCCTGAGCATCGCAATAAATGGCACGGCTGCATGGACCGCAGCAAACCACTGAGGTGAGAACTTTTCGGTATGCTCTCTCCACACACCAAGGGGCACATTCGCAGCCATGCCTAGCAAAGCAATCGCCAACATTTTTGCATGCAATGGCTGAGGACGGAGAGTCTTCACCAGGGCAGTACGAGCTAATGCTGCTCGGACAGCCACCACAGCAGGGGGGAATTTGAGTTTAATTCCAGGTGGTGGCTGTAGTATCTTTGCTACAAGAGGCAAGACACCACTCACTGCTCTATAAGACTTTGCAATTGGGCATTGCCCTGTTCTGAGCCACTCATGGCTTAATGATTCATGTGATGTGCCGCCACCTTCCCTCTGAAACATGTGTACCAAAAGAAAGTGGATGGGCACAATAAAGTCAAATGATAATATATATATGTGCATGTAAAAGAAATTTTGCATCATTTTCTCTGAAAGTTCAAACAAAAAGAATTTGGTGACTCGATCACTCTAGAAGGGGATGTCAACTCATATACCTTTCATAAAAAAATTTTAATGCGAAAATTTATGGAATTAACAGTCCGGATGATCACATGTGATGATTATATATTTGGGCTGTCAAGTAACTAATGTAGCTAATAAATATGCAACTTTATTAAAAATTCAAAATGAGGGATGAATGAAGCAAGAGCAGGTTCCTGACCTGTTGAGAATGATCCTTCTTGGAGGATTTCTTATTCTCGTTCCACTTTTTTGAGAAGAAATCAAAACCAAAGGGTCCTCCTAGGCCAAAAGCTGAGAGACCAATTGAAGCAGCTTTCCCTGACAAGGGGTTAAACTGCATGACAGGCATAGGTTCCACATTCTCCTCATGCATATATGATTTGCCTGAAAGTGGGACAACTCCATTGTGCCCATGGAAAAGCTTGAATGCCATATCGAAACTGGGTCCATCTTCAAAGATTGGACCCTTTGCTCCTTGTATCTAGAAAGAAAAATAAAGGAGATAACAGAGCGGGAACATATGTCATCCATGTAACTTCTATCGTAGCATGCAAAGATAGAGCATAAACTTACTGGGAAAGGAGAATTAAAAGATGCTGAGAAGGAAAAGTTTGTTGGCTCATTAATATTCCTCAGAAATGGACACCTTTGAGCATCCGGATGAGAGTACAAATTCTCAGATGACCATGATTCACATAGAAAGCCACCGAAGAGCTCCATCTTTGAGTATGTCTTGTGAGAAAAACAACAATTTATGTCTTTGAGTATGTCTTGTGAGAAAAACAACAATCTTTTGTGGAAAGACAAAAGATAACAACACACTTCCTAAAGTGATCAACTTTGAAACTTCTAAAGATGCTAGATGCTTACACAAAATTGAGAACAACAACAACAATCTTTCTGCACTGTCTACGGAAAGACAAAAGAAAACAACACACTGCATAAAGTGATCAGCTTTGAAACTTCTAAGTCTAAAGATGCTGGATGCTTCCACAAAAATGAGAACAACAACAACAATCTTTCTGCACTGTTGTAAACACAATACATTTGGGTTGGGCAAGAGCTAGGGGGTGGACTTCTATGTAAATTGCTTGGTGCAGAAATCAACACTAGGGATCAGCTTATCCCTATTGATCTGAGTGCAAACTAGTTCACATTACTGATATGCCATATATAGCTTCTTACTATATTAAACAAAAGTCATTTCACCATAAATGGCAAATCATTGACATGTGGAACTTATAAAACATGTTGACCAAAATCTAATCTAAATACCTCTTGTTCAAGCTCACATGCATCCCGGATATCTTAGTCCATTATTACAAAGAACAAAGACAAAGCATATGTGCCATTCCTAGCTGCAGGGAACACAGCTTTACGTGAAAAGGAATGTCCTGTACATGAGATGTCTCCCAGTATCGGGTGGGAGAATCAATATATGTAATCCTTACCCCTGCATGCAGAGAGGAAGTCTCATAGTTTACTCATGTTTTTATTTGCATAGGTAAATAAATGAGGACCATAACAAGCCATTCTAGAATTCAAGAGGTGAGGTTAGCAAATATAAGGAAAGAAACAACCACCATACATGTACAACCATATGTAGGCATTGTGATAAAACTGTAAATGGAATAAGTTGGGTTCAATCAGAATCCTTCATAATAATATTATTCTTCTCCTATCATATATGACAATCCCATAGCTAAAAGTTTGTATCCAAGCATATCATCATTAGATCATAAACTCTTATTATGGTATATCAATTTTCTCAAAACATATGCAAAATACTATTACTATTAGTTAAAAGAATAAACAGTATCAAATTATGGTTTTCCACTCAATTTACCTAATACTCAAATGATTAGATGAGGTCATTAACCAAATTATTGGATTAACATGCTAGTCAATATCCAACTAAAATTGGATGGATTATCATTCAATCAGGTCATATCAAATTGATTAATAGGCCTAGATACTGTATTTAGTATCTTACAATTCTATCACTTGTATGGGAATAAACGGTGCCACAAACAGTGAAAGCAATCATAAAATGGATGACAAACTGCATGAGGCCCCTACAATGCAAGCTCTGAATTACCCCCCACAAGGGGTGGGCATGCTTTTACCAGTCAGACTCGAAGTTGGAAAAGAGCAACCTTATGAGAGCATCAACAATCACTCTCTAGGAAAAGGCAAACATGGAACCAAAAGACCCTGTGAGAGGGTAGATATATTATATTGTATATTTACAATATTAAAAAGAAAATAAACTTCTCTAGCAAAATAAATCCAATTGAACCAATAAGAGTTGTTTACATGCGAATCTAATTAAAGCACATAATGATAAAATACAAAAGACAAAAAGAAACATAGGAAGTTTAACCGAAATTTCTTTCATGAAGATGTATGGAAGTTCAAATATTGTAGTAGCCAAGAAGGAATTCTTCTAAAGAGAAATATCAATGTAAAGAATGTGGAAGAGCCTGGCTTCAGGAGTAAAATCAGAATAATTTTATCTGTAACATGAGCCATGGTGAGTACTGAGTACCGATTCCATAATGTCAAAATTGCACGCAGAACTAGGACATGAGGCATACATAACCCACAGAAATAATGAATCTGAGTAATTAAATAAGTTCTGGTTTAGGTGCAATGCTCAGATACTACAGGCTAAACATTCAGGAAAATTTTGATTGTCGTAATAAATATGTTTGAATTGTTTCATTTGAAAGAGCAGTTGCAGTAACAAAAGAACACTAACCGAACAAACAATCTACCCACAATAATCACTGTGATGGACTTTCTTAATGTTGAGATATTTACCAATTTTACACGTTGGTAATACACATTCAAGAAAGCATTTTCTTCTTAGAGACATTCAACTTAAATGGCATGAATGACAACCAATGCTTGAAATTGAAAAACCCATCCATAACTAAGATAAGAAGGTTAGCTATTTCACTAACCAGTACCCGTTCCTTGCTACAATATAATCTTCACTGTTGGATAATTTTCGTTTTGAAATTATACATGTCAAACAGTATTCCAACAAATGCAACCTAATTTATTACATCCAATCGTATTTCTTGATCTGATCCACGCAAAAGACTTGAAACAACTCAAATATAACCATGGAACAATAACTTATCGATCAACTAGGATAAAACTGCAGGTACCTATATCGCCATTTATACCAAAAGGAAAAGAAAAGCCGTCCCACAAATTTCATGAAATTTCTATCCCTGCAAATTCAGAATAAAAATCTCCAAAGACTAGCAAAGCCACAATTCAGGCATTCATTAGAACACAATCACAACACTGATATGAAATCATAGGTTTCAACTTCCTTCTGCATGGGAACTTCGAACTCCAAAAACTAGTCAAAGATCCAATCTTTCCTACCAATCTCAATCCAATTCAACCATCAGACATCAGAAAATAAAAAAATAGGAGAAAAATACTTATGCCCACAATTGCCACCAAAAAAATCAGTAAGAAGTATTTCCTGGAAGCGCACAAACTCAGGATTCAAAGAAATGACAAAGATCATACGGCGTCAAATGTAAAGAAGGGAAAAGAAGGCAATCAAACAAAACCAAACACCACAAATTCGGGGAAAACGGTAGGTTGCCTCGACGGCGGAGGCCTGAAGAAGCCTTTAGCTAAATCCCACCTTTGATCCGCGTCTCTTCGGAGCGATGGAGACCGAAGAATCGTGTGGAGATCACAAGACGTGCACGCCCTGCCCTTCCCCCTTGTAGGCCTTCTATGCGGGAAAGAAACCGGTTAAAGCCGGTCGACAACCATGTCATCTACCCGTGACTGTCGGTTTCCCCCTCTCGCTCTGGTTTTGGCCTCAGTTTGATCACGACCGTCCGCTTGATTGCCACGGCTGATGCTAGCCGTGGATCGTATTTAATTTCTCCAAGACTTAGCAAATTCACCAAAAAAAAAAAGTTTCACATTATTTAATCCCACCATATAAATCAGTTCAAGATTTCTATCAAGGAAATTATTTTTTAGTAACAAAATAGTTAGTTTTTGATCACAAATTTCTTGTAAGTAAAATATTTGTGGCTAAATATTTATTTTTATTGACATTTTCTGATTGGTAATTGTTCTATAAAAAAAAGGATATTCTTCCCTCAAATTGGTTAACTCAAAAGACCAGGAGCAGAAAATTAGATTGATTGAAACTTGTCTAACCATGCATCACATTCTTGTTATTTTACTAACCATGATTCATGAAGCCAATCCCAGATATCTCTTGCCAACTAAATCCTCTCCCAACCCTCTGTTAAATGTAATATTAGCTGAGCAACAAGCATAACTCTGTTTTAACACATAGTTGGGAGCACTATAAGCCAGCAATCACTCACAGAAAGACTCATTTCTGCTGCTAAGAATCAGACGTGAGTGTGTGCCAACATGCTACAGATCACTGGATCAGCAGTTTGGCTTTTGGACCAGCACAACTCCAAGAGCGACAATGGAGGCATACACAAAATTGGGCGTTCTCTGCGCCACCTTGCCCACGACCGGAAACCCCTCGGTGGCCCTCTTGGCCAGCAGCGCTATTGTCGGCACCAACACCAGTCCTATCAGTAGATTTTGCCCCACCGACCTCACGGTATCGGCCGTAAGCTTCCTCATCAGCTCTGCGAACTCCTCGCGGTCGAGCAAGCCGTCCAAGTTGATGTCGTACTCCTGCACGAAGATAAAGCGTCGTCTGAAGAACTGTAACGATGGAAGGAGGAGGAGAGTTGCAAACCAAGCTGACCTCCATCATTGCTTTCAGCTTCTCCTTCGAGGGGGGGTCGTTGTGAGGCCCCGGGAGGAACTTGTTGATGTCACTGCAAGGAGCAAGCAGCAGGAAGAGGGTCATCATCGATTCTTCCTTAGAGAGAGTGTGTGAGAGAGCAGGGAGATGGTACTTGTAGGCGTAGAGGACGGCGATGTATAGGTCTTGGAAGGTGAGCCGGTCGTCGTGCGAATCGGTTCTGATGCGGTCGAAGGCCTCGTCAGCAATCTTCCTCAGCTGCCTCTCGCGCCATCCGTTCCCTGCTCCTGCTCCTGCTCCTGCTCATTCAAAGGCGAATAACTCTTAGAAGGAAAGTGAGAGAGGTTTGGGACGAGAAGATGGAGAGAAAGGGCACTCACGTTGGAACTTGCCTCCGATGGAGGAGAAGAGCTGACCCATGGTGCAGTCGAGGGCAAAAGAACTGAGAGAGAGAGAGAGGGGGATGGGGAAGAGATAAAGAAATATGTTACCTTGAAGCCAGTGAACAGCTTACACGCGGCAACAATTGGCAGCACCGGAAGCTAAATATCTGAACCGCAACAAAACACGATCAAATCCAAAGAGATAAAGAAATATATATCTAAAGGGATAAATTTCAAAAAAAAAAATCTGTTTTTTAAAATATTTTCTCGGCCTCCTATTTTCAGAATTCTCCAACTACGTTTTCTTATCTTTTTATCTAATACCCGAAATACTTCTAAGAGTACACCAATTCATATTTTTATACTATATGATGATATTTTTAATAATATTTAAAAAATATTATATTATTATATTTTTATAGTGTGTTTTAGTGTTCTCTAACATGTTGAAAACAAAAACACTGTGTTACAGTGTTTTTTACTGCATAATAGTGCAGTGCTTTTCTAATATTATTGAAAACGCTATACCCCAACATGGAAACACTATAAACATAATAATGTTTTTATAAAATTTATAAAAAATATTATGTTATAATATATATTTTTTATATTACTAAAAACACTATAACATAATATAAAAATATTATAATTAGGCCGTTAATTTTATAAACAGATCCGTAGGAAAAAGGAGGAAAACAATTTTCTAACTATTAAACAAAAAAAAATTAAGGAGGGAAATGAATATTTTAACTATTAAACCCAAAAACCTAAGATTTTTTCTGGAAATTCGCCCTATAGAAATTTTATTTTTTATAATATTATTAATAATATTAACTAAATAGGCTATAAAAAAAAAAACCCTTGCATCAGAAATTCACCTTTTTTTGAACTTTAACCAGGAATTGAGATCATCTTGTGTGCAGCTGCATCAATGAACAGGAACTGTTCTAGCAGAAACTTATGAGTTCGAAGGCAAGACTGCACTAGAATACAATTACTTTGTCAACTCAGAAGCAAAAGGGTAAGAGAGGAACAGACGGCAGAACTTGAGTCTGTTGAAGGTGGCTAAGGAGATTAGCAACTATTCAATCTGCTGAACTGGAATCAAGCTCAAACTTGTCTGTCACGGATACCCAGATTCCACTGAAGAACAACGGGGTGCAACAATTACACACACATTTGATCAACACACATAGTTTCTTGCAGATAGAATGCAAATTTACTAAATTACAGTGACAAGATCCGAAGCTCATTAATCTATAACATGAATCATGCTATGAAAACATACCTCCAGTCCAAACGTTGGTAAAGATTACATCTTTCGAAGATGCTTTCCACGGTTTAAGCAACATATTGTTCGAGAAAGACCCAAATCCGGTAAAACAATCTGACCTTTCACGAGTAGAGAGATCGGCACGAGGAACAGAAAGAAAGCATACGGTAAGCAAAGAAAAGACTCGCGATCGGATCTTTCGGGAGAGGAGATCCCGCGACGCGGAGCCGCGGAAGGTCGAGATAGATGGTCGCCCTCCGGCTCCGATTCAGTTGGTGCAAGGCGGGATCCGGCCCGTCCGCGGGCGGATCCGGGCGGTCCCGACCTGCACCAAGCGAACTAGAGGCGGCGGCGTCCACCGTCGACGGCTGGAGGAGGGTGAGCAGGGCGGATCGAGTGGCCCGGCTAGACCGCAAGAGTCGTGTTCTCCGCCAGTTAAGCGCAGAGTCTTACGGCAATCGACGGGCCATGTGGCAAATCAATCGCCTTTTCCAGGGAAAAAGAAATAAAAATCATTATTTTAGCCTATTTAATATGTTAGATGACCTTTTTCAGTTCTAACTATTTTCATTTGTATAATTAATATTTTTCCAACCTGATTATGTAAATTATATGATTAAAAATATTCTTTTTATGCGATTTAGTTGGTATATTTTCATCATCGAAAAGTACACTGTGATGAAGTGCTCCAAACACCCAATAAAATTTTAATTAAATATTAAACTTATTAATATATATGGGATGAATTTTTGAAAAAAAATTCTAAGTTTGATATTTTTTATAGAACTTATCAATTTTAAATTTTTTTTATGGAGCACCCTTGATAATGTTAAAAAAATTATTTTATTCTTATTTTCATCGGATCCAAACGTCATATTTCACCTTGTATTAACGAATTATTAATAAATTGATTTGATTAATTAATCCATCGGATCTAAATTTTGAACTATCTTTAAAATTAAACTCTCTTACATTGACTAATATATGAGGCTAAATATGATATATGAAAATTTTAGTAGCTTAACATATTAAAATCATAATAATTAAATATTAAATCTCAGATTTGATGATTAAATCAATCGATGAATTAATGATCTAATCCTTGAGATAAGTGATACAAAACTAATTACGATCGTGAAAAAGGTAAAACAATTAAAGAAAAATCGAATGTTAGATCGAAGTCATCAGGTCGGATAAATCAGGGGATACACCGAAGGATCGGATAATGTAGTGAAAGCTCGCTTGAAGTTCCCTAGGATTTCACCAAAAGCTCGTCTGAAGTTTGCTAAAAGCTCACCGAAAGATTGTCGGGAGTTTGTCGGAAGTTCACCGAGAGTTCGGTTGAACAATTAACGTGTCAGATAAGTTAGATTGCTTGTTTCGTAATTGTTTTAGCCTTAACTATCGTAGTTAGGACTTTAATTTGAGTTAGTTTTGGGATAAATCCTACTAACTCAATTAGGGGCCAACTAGGCCCAAAATAGGGGTGAATTGGGCTAGTTGGATGGCCCATTCAGCCACTTGGAGCCACGTCATGCGATGACACCGCTCAAACTAGGCAGTGGAACTGCCTAAGGCTCAGCTTCCCAGGTGGTTTGGGTGGTGGTACCGCCCAGACTAGGTGGTGGTACAATTGACAATTAATGCTACCAAGCGATGGTACCACTAGAGTCCAGTCTTCGAGGTTTTGTCAGACGATGGTACCGCCTAGATTAGATAGTGGTACTACCCAATAATGATGGTGGTACTACTAGTACCTCGGAAAGAGCAATGAAATACCCCACTCTTTCCTACATCAAAGAGCAACAAAATAATGGCGGTGGTACTTTTTGGCTCCATTTTTTAAGCCATTAGGGCCTATAAATACCCCACTTTTTTCTACATAAAAAACCAATAAAACTGTAAATAAAAGTCTTGAGATTTTGAGTTTTAAAAATATTAAAAAAGTGCTAAGTATCCTCTTCATTCTTTAGTTTTGTGATCATTTTAAGAGGGGTGTGATGCTTGTAAAGGTTGTCTCCTAAACCTGTGAAAATGAGAAAGAGTTGTAAGAGGGTAGTTGATATTCACCTATCGAAGAAAGACTGTTAGTGGACGCCAGTGGCCTCAACAGAGGAGGAATCGGGAGTGGACATAGGTCACGATGACTGAATCACTATAAATTCGATTTACACTTTCTTTCTATGTTTCATTGCTATTATATTCTGAGTTAATTTCTTAGTTCACTTACTCCAAGTCAATCACACTTTCATTATTGTTTTCACCGAACAAAGATTTTTTAAAATTGATTTTTATCGAAAGCACTAATTCACCCTCCCTCTTAGTGCGACTTGATCCTAACAATTGGTATTAGAGCAAGGTTACTCTCTATTTGGTCTAAAACCTAAGAGAGATAGCTTTCACTAGTAATAAACATGGTCATTCTATCACTTGTCCTCCTATGTTCAATGGGATAGACTACATATATTGGAAAACTAGAATGAGAATTTTCTTGCTTTATGAATTTCGAGTTGTGGAACATTGTTGAAAGCGGTTTTGAGAAGTCTTCCAAACCAAAGAATGAATTGAATGATTTGGAAAAGAAGACTTTCTCTTTGAATGCTAAAGCGATGAATGCTTTATTTTGTGCTCTTGATAAAAATGAATTTAATCAGGTTTCTATATGCAAAACTATTGAATCTTGTATTTTTATAATGAAACCACTTGATATGTGTTTATGATTTAATCTGCGTTTTGAGTGACGTAGGATGCTTCGATCAGGTTGAGACAATTAAACCAGGAAAATCATGTTGGGCCAGAGAAACATGTTAGAAGATTGTACGTCGGGCCGGTGGATCGGTCGACGTATCGACAGAAGGCTTCGGGCCGTGGATTCGGGCATCGGACCAAGAAGAGCGGGTATTACGCCAAGGATATCGAAGTTGCAAAGTCAATTGGCCGATTGGGCAATAGGCTGCAAGAGAGGACGATGAGCCGAAGAATCGGACGAAGCGTCGAGGGACCAATGAGATGTCGGACAACTTGATTAATTGCTTACGAGTAATTGTCTAGATCGAAGTTTTGTTTTACATATGCAAGATTAACTACGATAGCTTGAAGACATAAAGCAAGTCTATTGGAGTCAAGTTCGATGGGTGTTCGAAGTCCGCCAAGAGTCCGAAGATTCATCGGAAGTGCTACCGGAACCAACCGAGAAGAAATCGGGGACTTGTCGAAGTTTTTGGAAGTTCGTCAAAGAGATCGTCAGACGTTCACAGAGATCACCGAGAAGGCTCGGCTACTTGCCAAAGACTTGCTAAACTCGCCATAAGATTGAGAGCCTACTAGGAGTCCGTTGGAAGAAATCCGAGGGTGTATCGGAGGTCCGTTGGAAGATCGCCAGAAAGCTCGCCGGAAGGAAACTCGATGTTGCCGGTTAAAAGATCTACTTAGGATTATGTCTTGTTTTCGTAGATTACATGTAATTAGGGTTAGGATTAAAAAATAATCTTATATTCTGGTTAGGGGCCAATTGGGCTCGAATTTGACCTGGTTTAGGCCAGATTTGAAGCCTAATTAGTGACCCGTAAGGTCGGGTGGTGGCACCGTTGGACTGGGTGGTGGCACCACCTAGAACCCGAAGGATCGGGTGGTGGTACCGCCTGGCTGGACGGTGGCACCGCCCAGAACCTGAGAGGTCCGGCGGTGGCACCGCTAGTACACTGTCAGTGTCAAACACTAATAGGCGGTGGCACCGCCAGCATCGAAAAACCCAAAAGTAATTCAAATTTGAAACCCAAATTTGAATCCTCTTAGGGCCTATAAATATCCCTCAATTCTCAATAGAGAACACAACCTTTGAGAAGTTAAAGATTGAGATAAAGCCTTAGCAAAGTCTTTAGCAAGTCTTATTTTTAATAGCTTGAGTGTTCACCTCCCTCTTTCTCTTTAAAAATTTGTAAGAGTGTGAACCACTTGTAAAAGGTTGTAAGAGGGGTATTTATCCTTCTCCTTTAAAGTGATTTGCTAGTGAAAGTTGGGAGCCTCATCGAAGAAGGCTTCGCAAGTGGATGTAGGTCATTTGACCAAACCACTTTAAATTGGTGTGTTCCTTGAATGTGTGAGTGTTTACTTTTCTGAAACTGTTATTTACGTAGCAGCAAGCTTTTAGTTTTTATCTCCTTACTTTACTTGAGCTACTTTTACTAAGTCATTCTTTGTTGAATCAAAATCTCTATGCATTTACGAAATCGTTTTCAAACTTACGAGTTTTAATTCGCTGCATTAATTCACCCCCCCCTCTTAGTGCCGCTTCAATCCTAACAATTGGTATCATAGTCATGGTTTTCTACTTTGGTTTAACATCCAAATAGAAATGACTCTTTTCAGCCTTCAAGAGGGTTACTCTCTCATTCATCCTCCCTTTTTCAATGGGACAAACTACACTTATTGGAAAACTCGAATGAGAGTTTTCTTGCTTTCTTTGGATTTGAATTTATGACACATAGTTGAAAATGGATTTGAAATGTCTTCTCTTCCAATAAACCATTGGAATGATTTGGAGAAGAAGATGTTTTCTCTAAATGCAAAGGCTATGAATGCCTTATATTGTGCACTTGACAAAAATGAATTTAATCGCGTTTCGATGTGTGATTCAGCTTTTGATATTTGGAGAATTCTTGATGTCACTCATGAAGGCACTAACCGAGTGAAAGAGTCCAAAATCAACATTCTCGTGCATTCTTACAAACTTTTCTGGATGAAACCAAGTGAGTTCATCGGAGACATGTACACCCGTTTCACGAATGTCATCAATGGACTTAAAGCTCTTGGTAAAGGTTTTTCTAACTTTGAACTAGTAACTAAAATTTTAAGATCCCTTCCAAAGAGTTGGGATCCAAAAGTTACAACCATTCAAGAGGCCAAGAATCTTAAAATATTTCCACTCGAAGAACTAATTGGGTCTTTAATGACCTACGAAATGAACAATGTGATAAAAAGGAAACTCGAGAATAACCTTCCAAAGGACAGGAAGGATTTGAGACATAGAACACATGAAGACCACTCGAGCATAAGCTCAAGTGATGATGAACTTAAACTACAAATGAAACAAAAATTAAAAAGCAAAAAGAACAGAACTACTTGCTTTGAACACAAAAAGAAAAACAAAAATTGGGATGAATTGAGCTCCTCCGAAGATGACGAGAAAATCAAGAAAGGCAAGGTAGCAAATTACGCCTTAACGGCTTTCAACGATGAGGTAATTGAAACTCCCTTAATTTATTTTGAAATTACTTGATGTTTTCCATGATGTATTTTTTTTTGAATAATTATTTTTCTTGAAAATTACATGTTTTATGTTAATAGAATAAAATGTTAGATTTAAATCTAATGATCATATATATGTTTTTTTTAAGAAGAAAAAATATGTATCTTGATGATTTCCGATTTTGATTGAAACCATGATTGATGTCTTAATGAAAATATTAAGAAGTTTAATATCATGCTTAATGATAATGCATGGCTTTTGTATGGAAAACTAAGCATGAAAAGATAGATTAACCTAGAAAGAAAAATGCATGACAACAACAAATAACAAAATTATTTTGGTTAAAAATACCTTATGCTGAATGAAATCATGATTGATGAATACACTTTATGTTTAATGATTTCTCTACCTTGTATGTCCTATCATGATAAATATTTTGAAAATAAATGAAATCATGTTTGATTTGAAGTAGTGTAGAATGATCATGCTTAATGAGTTTTCTTTCGAAATGATGCATAATGATTTTTATGATTTATGGATTATCGATTTTCATAATAATAAAAGTGGCTTTAAAAATGATGCATGCTTTGATTTGATATAAATAAAATAGGCATGCTTGACGATTGATGATTGTATATTTTTAAAATGACGACCGACGATTGACGATTGACGATTGACGATTGATGATTCACGATTCACAATAATAAAAGTGGTTATTACACATAAATAAAATAGTGTCATGCTTGACGATTGTATACTTAATGATGCATAAAGTTGTAATGAAAAGATTGAAAATTTAATACCATGATTTGGCAATTTTATGCATGAGATTTTAAAGTTATACATGATGATTTTTGTGATTTATTGAGCTTGATGGTTTTTATGATGAAACTTATTTTTTGATTTTAAACGATTGATAATATATATATTTTTTGGCACAAAAAGGACAAAGGCATGCTTGTATGAAACAACTAAATAGAAAAAAGTATTTTTCTTGAAAATTCTTTTTCTCTGTCTAATTGAATTTGATGAATCTGTTTTATCATCTTTTTATGAATCTCTTGAAAATGATTTTTTGATTTGATGATTTGAATTTGAATGAGCTTTATTTAATTTTTTGAGATTTATAACTTAAGATTTACTCTATAAAACTCGAGATCTTTTATCCTCAATGTTTCTTTTTGCCATCTACTATCCAAATGAATCATGATTGGTCTAATTGTTATATTTCTTCTTGTCGTATACTAAAGAGGAAATTTTCCTAAATGAATCATGATTTTTTTTTTTTGTTGAATCTCGTATTTTGATGATGAAACCACTTGATATATATTTATGATTTAATCTGCGTTTTGAGTGACGTAGGATGCTTCGATCAGGATGAGACAATTAAAGCAGGAAAATCATGTTGTGCCGGAGGAACATGTCAGAAGATTGGACGTCGGGCCGGTGGATCGGTCGACGTATCTGTTGAATCTCGGGTTTTGATGATGAAGTCAATTGTCATTTGTTATCTAATCTATGTGTTGAGATAAATGTGCAGGATTAACTACGATAAGAGTAAGACAAGCAGCAGGAGTTGCGCCGGAGTCAAGATCATGATCACGTTGGGAGTTCGAGAGTTCGACGGAAGTTCGGACGGTCGTCGGAGGTTCAGAGAGAACAGATCCGAGAAGTCCAGAAGCTTGCCAAGCGAAGCTCGTCGGAACTCGCCAAGTGGATCGTCGCAAAGTCCAGGAGTATGCCGGATGTCCGCAGAAGGATCACCGAGGGTTATCGGTTGATCGACGGAAGTTTGCCGGAAACTCGCCGGAAGAAGCGATTGACGCATCGGAGCAAAGCTGCAGAAGTTGTCTTAGAGTTAATCGTAGTTAGCACGATGATTAAGCATGAAAATGGGAGGTGATCCCATTAGCTTAATCTTGGGGCAATTGGGCCCCTGAAAAGATTCAAAGTGGGCCGAATGGAGTGAACCATTCGGACCCAGATTGCACCAGGAGGTGCAACCGCCCCAGCCAGGAGGTGCAACCGCCTGGGCTGTGGGGTTGAGAGGTGCAACCGCCCCAGCCAGGAGGTGCAACCGCCTGGGCTGTGGGGTTGGGAGGTGCAACCGCCCCAGCCAAGAGGTTGCACCGCCAGAGCTCAAGTTTCGAGCTCTGCCAGGCGATGCAACCACCGAGCTCAGTCTTCGAGCTCTGGCAGAGAGGTGCATCAGCCTGAGCTAAGTCTCGAGCTCTGCCAGGTGATGCATTCACCAAGCTCAGTCTTCGAGCTCTGGCAGAGAGGTGCATCAGCCTGAGCTCAGTTTCGAGCTCTCCCAGGTGATGCAACCACCGAGCTCAGATTTCGAGCTCTGCCAGGTGATGCATCCACCAAGCTCAGTCTTCGAGCTCTGCCAGGTGATGCAACCATCGAGCTCAGTCTTCGAGCTCTGGCAGAGAAGAGCAATCGGCTGAGCTCAGTCTTCGAGCTCTGCCAGGCGGTGCCACCTCTCCAGTTGAGAGGTGCAACCGCCTGATCCCAGAATTCTGGGATTTGATCGATTTGATCGTTTTGAGCTCGAATTTTGAATTGGGTTGGGGCCTATAAATACCCCACCCATTCAGCACTGAAAAGATACAGACCAATACCGAAATCTTGATCTTTTCTGTGATTCTAAGAGCTCAAAAGTGTTGTAAAGCCCTTAAGTCTCCTCCTTCTATTCTTCAAGTTTTCAATTGTAAAGTGAGGAGAGAAAGGTCTGTAAAGGTTGTCTCCTAAGCCTGTCAAAAGGAGAGAAATTGTAAGAGGGAAGTTTGGCCTTCGCCCATTGAAGGAAGGCACCTAGTTGACGTCGGCAACCTCATCGGTGGAGGAAGCCAAAAGTGGAGTAGGTCAAGGCTGACCGAACCACTCTAAATCTCTGGTTTGCGTTTATTTTTGAGCACTTTATCATTACTGCAAACCTCCCTCATCACTACTGCTCTCTGCGCTTTCACGAACAAACTCTAAGTGCTGTTCTTCCAAATCTGCATTCAGACGTAAATTCGTATTTTCATACATTACAGTTTACGTTTACGTTTGATTCTGCAAAACTGTTTTCCGTGCTTTTACGAACGAGCTTCTTTGCAGTTTACGCTTACAGTTTAATCCTATTAATAACTGCAATCTGTCCTCTATGATTTTACGAACGAATTTCAACATTTAGACGCAAAACTGCATTCAGACGTAAATCGGCTTTCCTCGCTCAATCGTCAGATTTCAGTTCACGTTTACGTCTTGATTTCAACTGCATACTGCCTTCTGCAAGTATACAAACGAGTTTCAAAGTTTAGACGTAAATCTGCGTTTAGACGTAAATCTGCGTTTAGACGTAAAACTACGTTTAGACGTAAATCTGCGTTTAGACGTAAAACTGCGTTTAGACGTAAATCTGCGTTTAGACATAAATCTGCGTTTAGACGTAAATCTGCGTTTAGACGTAAATCTGCATTTAGACGTAAATCTGAGTTTAGACGCAAAACTGCGCTTAGACGCAAAACTGCGCTTAGACGCAAAACTGCGCTTAAACGCAATCTGCGCTTAGACGCAAACTGCACCTAGATACAAACTGAGAATTTGCTTTTGCATCATAATAGTTTTTGAACGAACGCAGCTTTTGGTTTTTAAATTAATATAAGATTTCTGCTGCACTAATTCACCCCCCCCCCCTCTTAGTGCTCTCGATCCTAACAATTGGTATCAGAGCAAGGTTAACTCTCTAAAGGATTAAAACCCAAGAGAGATGGCATACGCCGGAAACCAAGAGGGGCATTCAATTACACGTCCACCCATGTTCAGTGGAACGGACTACACGTACTGGAAGACCCGAATGAGGATCTTTCTTATTTCTATGGATTTTGAACTATGGAACCTTGTTGAAAATGGATTTTCAAAATCTTCTCTTCCAATGATCGATTGGAACGATTTGGAGAAAAAGGCTTTCGCTCTTAATGCAAAGGCTATGAATGCCTTATTTTGCGCACTTGATAAAAACGAGTTTAATCGTGTTTCTACTTGCGAAACTGCTTTTGATATTTGGCACACACTTGAAGTGACCCACGAGGGCACAAGTAGAGTGAAAGAGTCAAAAATCAATCTGTTGCTGCATACTTTTGAACTTTTCCGAATGAAACCGAGTGAAACCATTGGCGACATGTTTACCCGTTTCACGGATGTCGTCAACGGTCTAAAAGGACTCGGAAAGAGCTTTTCGGATTTTGAGCTTGTTAATAAGATACTAAGATCCCTTCCTAAGAGTTGGGATCCTAAAGTCACCGCCATTCAAGAGGCAAAAGATCTGCGAAATTTCCCTCTTGAAGAACTAATCGGGTCATTAATGACCTACGAAATGACCTGCAAAGCTCATGAAGAGCAAGAAGACATCCTTCCAAAGAACAGGAAGGATATGGCACTTAAAACTTCTGAATGCCACTTGAGAGAAAACTCAAGTGATGAGGACTGTAATGATGACTTAGCATTTTTGACAAGAAAGTTTAAGAAGTTCTTCAAAAGAAACAAGTTTAAAAACGATGTGAAAAATAAACTTGAACCTAAGAAGGACCAAGTGATCTGCTACGAATGTAAATAGCCGGGACATTACAAAAGTGATTGTCCCCAAGTCAAGAAAAGAACAACAAAGAAGAAGGCGCTCCAAGCAACATGGGATGACTCGAGCGCATCTGAGGAAGAGGAATCCAACACCGAGCAAGTTGCTCATTACGCCTTTATGGCAATCGAAGAGGAGGTAACGGATTTATTAGATGCTGATTTATCTTTCGATGAATTATTAAATGCCTTCCATGATTTATTTGATGAATGCAAAGTTATAAATAGAAAATACAAGTTGCTAAAAAAGGTACATGATAATCTTACTTGTGAGTTTGATAGATTAAAAGTCGAACATCATGATAGTTTAAAGTCATGTATCAAATGTCATGATTTAGAAACTATACAAAAAGAAAACTTGCTACTTAAGGACACCTTGAAGAAATTCGAGGTTGGTAGCAAGTCATTAAACATGATCCTTACAAACAAGGGTCATGCTCCCAAAAGAAGTGGGATTGGATTTGTGAGGGGTCCTCACCGAAATCCAACTACCTTTGTAAAAGGCCCCATCTTACACGTTCAACACCAAACCAAGTGCAACTTTTGTTGCAAATCTGGACACAAGACACATTGTTGTCCATTCAAGAAAATAAGTCCAAACAAATTAATTTGGGTTCCTAAAGGAACCATGATAAACTCTATGCAACATGATAGAAAATGTAGATCTATTTATGAGGCACCCAAAAGCAAATGGGTACCTAAACATCATTCTTTCTTGTAGAAAACTAAACAATCGCAAGCTAGGAGCAAGAAATGGTACCTTGATAGTGGATGCTCAAGGCATATGACCGGAGATCCATCTCAATTCTCTAAGCTCTCTAGCATAGACGAAGGATATGTCACCTTCGGAGACAACAACAAGGGTAAAATCATTGGCAAAGGAACCATAGGTAACAAATCCAACCTCTCTATTGAAGATGTTTTACTAGTTGATGGTCTAAAACATAACCTCTTGAGCATTAGTCAATTATGTGATAAAGGATATATTATAAGATTTGAATCTAATGCCTGCATCATTGAAAAACCACACAAAAATATATCTATGATTGCATTAAAACAAAACAACGTTTACACTATTGACATCAATGACTTATGTGATGAAATGTGCCTTGCCGTTATGAATGAGGATGCTTGGCTATGGCATAGAAGATTAGGTCATGCTAGCATGAAACTAATCAATCAAGTATCATCTAGAGAACTTGTAAGAGGAATTCCTCATATCAAGTTCATCAAAGATAATGTATGTGATGCTTGCCAATTAGGTAAGCAAATTAGGGGTAGCTTCAAAGCTAAGAATCAAATAAGCACCTCTAGGCCCTTACAATTGATCCATATGGACTTGTTCGGACCAATCTCTACATCAAGTCTAGGAGGTAGCAAATACGCCTTTGTCATTATTGATGACTACAGCAGATATACATGGACCTACTTCTTAAAACAAAAAAATGAATGCTTTAGACATTTTACCAAGTTTTGTAAACTTGTTCAAAATGAGAAGGAATCTATGATTTCGTCAATTAGAAGTGATCACGGTGGAGAATTTCAAAACCATGACTTCCAAGAATTCTGTGAACTCAATGGATACAACCATAACTTCTCTACTCCAAGAAATCCTCAACAAAATGGAGTAGTAGAAAGAAAAAATCGAAATTTGCAAGAAATGGCAAGAACCATGTTGAATGAACATAGCCTACCCAAATATTTTTGGGCCGAAGCTGTAAACACTGCATGTTATATTTTAAATAGAGTCCTAGTAAGACCCTTACTCTCCAAAACTCCTTATGAGTTATGGAATAACAAAAAACCCAATGTCTCATATTTTAAAGTCTTTGGGTGTAAGTGTTTTATCTTGAATGAAAAGGATAACTTAGGAAAATTCGATGCTAAATCTGATGAAGGAATCTTTCTTGGTTATTCTTCGGTTTCTAAAGCTTTTCGCATCTTCAATAAAAGAACCTTAATTATTGAAGAATCCATCCATGTTGTTTTCAATGAGATTTCAGAAATTAAGAAAAATGATCTTGATGATGATGTTAATTTTGATTCCTTGAATTTAAACGAAACCCCGTCTCCAACTAGCAACTTGGTTGCATCCACTTCCAAAACATCCTTACCCAAGGATTGGAAGTATATTGATGCTCATCCTAAGGAGCTAATCCTAGGAGACACATCAAAGGGGGTTCAAACACGATCTTCTTTTAAAAACTTTTGTGCCAACGCCGCTTTTCTCTCCCAAATTGAACCCAAATGTATTGATGAAGCCATGAAAGATGATTCATGGATCATCGCAATGCAAGATGAATTAAATCAATTTGAGAGAAATGAGGTGTGGACGCTTGTTCCTAGGCCAAATGACCATTTAGTAATTGGTACTAAATGGGTCTTTAGAAACAAGATGAAAATGGTATCGTGGTTAGAAACAAGGCTAGATTAGTGGCCAAAGGTTTCAACCAAGAAGAAGGTATCGATTACGAAGAAACCTTCGCACCTGTGGCTCGATTGGAAGCCATAAGGATGCTCCTTGCCTACGCTAGTTGCAATAATTTTAAGTTATTTCAAATGGATGTTAAAAGCGCTTTTTTAAATGGTTTCATTTCCGAAGAAGTTTATGTTGAACAACCTCCTGGATTTGAAAACAATGGCTACCCTAATCATGTGTTTAGATTAACTAAAGCTCTCTATGGTTTAAAACAAGCCCCAAGGGCTTGGTATGAGAGACTTAGCTCTTTTCTCATTGAAAATAATTTCATAAAAGGCAAGGTTGATACTACATTATTTATCAAGAATTTTGAAAATGATTTTCTCATTGTTCAGATTTATGTTGATGATATTATCTTTGGTTCTACAAATGAATCTCTTTGTGAATCCTTTTCGAAAACTATGAGTCATGAATTCGAAATGAGTCTAATGGGAGAGTTAACATTCTTCTTAGGCCTACAAATCAAACAACTAAGCAATGACATCTTTATTAGTCAAACCAAATATGCTGTGAGTCTGCTAAAGAAGTTCAAAATGAATAATTCAAAAGCCATTGACACTCCTATGAGCATCTCCACTAAGTTAGAAATTGATGAGAATGGAGAAAGCTTCGATCAAAAAACCTATAGGGGTATGATAGGAAGTTTACTTTACCTCACTGCCACCAGACCAGACATCATGTTCAGTGTAGGACTTTGTGCTAGATTTCAATCAGACCCTAAGATATCTCATCTCAAAGCAGTCAAAAGAATACTCAGATATCTTAATGGAACTACCAATCTAGGATTATGGTACCCAAAATCAGAAAATTTTGAATTAACAGCTTATGCTGATGCGGACTTCGCTGGCTGTAAACTAGACAGAAAAAGCACATCAGGATCATGTCAATTTTTAGGACATGCCCTCGTATCTTGGTCATCTAAGAAACAAAACTCGGTTGCCCTATCAACAACCGAAGCTGAATACATTGCAGCAAGTGCATGCTGTGCACAAGTTGTATGGATGAAAAACACTTTAGAAGATTACAAAGTGAATCTTAAAGATATTCCCATTAAATGTGATAACACGAGTGCAATATGCTTAACTAAAAATCCTATACAACACTCAAGAACAAAACACATTGATATTAGACATCACTTTATACGAGATCATGTCACTAATCATGATGTAACCATAGAGTTTATTGATACCAAACATCAACTAGCTGATATCTTCACAAAACCCCTATGTGAAGAACAATTTGATTACATACGAAGAGAATTAGGAATGTTGATGTGTCCGAATACTTAAACTAGTTAAAATTATTTTTCGGATGTTATTACTATTACATGCCTTGACAACGCTTGATCAAATAACATTTTGCAAAATATGTGACAAATACTTTTAACCAAATGCATGTAAGAAGTTCATTTTTCGATGTGATGTTCCCGTACATTCTTATGAAAACTCTTTGGAAAATGACTTTCCTCCGTCAAGCAAAAACAATAAAGAGATATATGTGTCATGACTTCCTTTATATGCTTGATAATGCTATCATGCTTTTTGTTGATGACAAAGGGGGAGAAACATATGAATTGATAAACATATGAATTGATAAACACTATGTCATAACTGAACTGCCATAATCACATGTCATAGTTGCAAATACTTGAGTGATGCTATAAACAATGATTATGCCATCCTTGCATCACCAAGAGATATGTGAACATGTGCTATAGTTTGCATCATATCTTGATTTGATATTCTATAGAAAATGCAAACTTGCTAGAAAATCTCAAATGTGAGCATCATGTAAAAAGTCCTTCGTAGCTTTATATGATTACATGATGAATGGTTACAAACACTATCATACAAACTTGATGATGTATGTCATGCCTTGACATAATTCTTGAAGAGATACATCATGATGGGTATCATGATGGGAGCATTGATAAGTTTAACTGATCTAACTTATCAATACGTCACTTGAATTCTTAGGTCTTGAATTCAAGGTTGACTTATCTCAACTATGGCATATAGATAGGGGGAGTTAAGGACAACTCCTTTATCAATTGATTGTCATCATCAAAAAGGGGGAGATTGTTGAATCTCGGGTTTTGATGATGAAGTCAATTGTCATTTGTTATCTAATCTATGTGTTGAGATAAGTGTGCAGGATTAACTACGATAAGAGTAAGACAAGCAGCAGGAGTTGCGCCGGAGTCAAGATCATGATCACGTTGGGAGTTCGAGAGTTCGACGGAAGTTCGGACGGTCGTCGGAGGTTCAGAGAGAACAGATCCGAGAAGTCCAGAAGCTTGCCAAGCGAAGCTCGTCGGAACTCGCCAAGTGGATCGTCGCAAAGTCCAGGAGTATGCCGGATGTCCGCAGAAGGATCACCGAGGGTTATCGGTTGATCGACGGAAGTTTGCCGGAAACTCGCCGGAAGAAGCGATTGACGCATCGGAGCAAAGCTGCAGAAGTTGTCTTAGAGTTAATCGTAGTTAGCACGATGATTAAGCATGAAAATGGGAGGTGATCCCATTAGCTTAATCTTGGGGCAATTGGGCCCCTGAAAAGATTCAAAGTGGGCCGAATGGAGTGAACCATTCGGACCCAGATTGCACCAGGAGGTGCAACCGCCCCAGCCAGGAGGTGCAACCGCCTGGGCTGTGGGGTTGAGAGGTGCAACCGCCCCAGCCAGGAGGTGCAACCGCCTGGGCTGTGGGGTTGGGAGGTGCAACCGCCCCAGCCAGGAGGTGCAACCGCCTGGGCTGTGGGGTTGGGAGGTGCAACCGCCCCAGCCAAGAGGTTGCACCGCCAGAGCTCAAGTTTCGAGCTCTGCCAGGCGATGCAACCACCGAGCTCAGTCTTCGAGCTCTGGCAGAGAGGTGCATCAGCCTGAGCTAAGTCTCGAGCTCTGCCAGGTGATGCATTCACCAAGCTCAGTCTTCGAGCTCTGGCAGAGAGGTGCATCAGCCTGAGCTCAGTTTCGAGCTCTCCCAGGTGATGCAACCACCGAGCTCAGATTTCGAGCTCTGCCAGGTGATGCATCCACCAAGCTCAGTCTTCGAGCTCTGCCAGGTGATGCAACCATCGAGCTCAGTCTTCGAGCTCTGGCAGAGAAGAGCAATCGGCTGAGCTCAGTCTTCGAGCTCTGCTAGGCGGTGCCACCTCTCCAGTTGAGAGGTGCAACCGCCTGATCCCAGAATTCTGGGATTTGATCGATTTGATCGTTTTGAGCTCGAATTTTGAATTGGGTTGGGGCCTATAAATACCCCACCCATTCAGCACTGAAAAGATACAGACCAATACCGAAATCTTGATCTTTTCTGTGATTCTAAGAGCTCAAAAGTGTTGTAAAGCCCTTAAGTCTCCTCCTTCTATTCTTCAAGTTTTCAATTGTAAAGTGAGGAGAGAAAGGTCTGTAAAGGTTGTCTCCTAAGCCTGTCAAAAGGAGAGAAATTGTAAGAGGGAAGTTTGGCCTTCGCCCATTGAAGGAAGGCACCTAGTTGACGTCGGCAACCTCATCGGTGGAGGAAGCCAAAAGTGGAGTAGGTCAAGGCTGACCGAACCACTCTAAATCTCTGGTTTGCGTTTATTTTTGAGCACTTTATCATTACTGCAAACCTCCCTCATCACTACTGCTCTCTGCGCTTTCACGAACAAACTCTAAGTGCTGTTCTTCCAAATCTGCATTCAGACATAAATTCGTATTTTCATACATTACAGTTTACGTTTACGTTTGATTCTGCAAAACTGTTTTCCGTGCTTTTACGAACGAGCTTCTTTGCAGTTTACGCTTACAGTTTAATCCTATTAATAACTGCAATCTGTCCTCTATGATTTTACGAACGAATTTCAACATTTAGACGCAAAACTGCATTCAGACGTAAATCGGCTTTCCTCGCTCAATCGTCAGATTTCAGTTCACGTTTACGTCTTGATTTCAACTGCATACTGCCTTCTGCAAGTATACAAACGAGTTTCAAAGTTTAGACGTAAATCTGCGTTTAGACGTAAATCTGCGTTTAGACGTAAAACTACGTTTAGACGTAAATCTGCGTTTAGACGTAAAACTGCGTTTAGACGTAAAACTGCGTTTAGACGTAAATCTGCGTTTAGACGTAAATCTGCGTTTAGACGTAAATCTGCGTTTAGACGTAAATCTGCATTTAGACGTAAATCTGAGTTTAGACGCAAAACTGCGCTTAGACGCAAAAATGCGTTTAAACGCAATCTGCGCTTAGACGCAAACTGCACCTAGATACAAACTGAGAATTTGCTTTTGCATCATAATAGTTTTTGAACGAACGCAGCTTTTGGTTTTTAAATTAATATAAGATTTCCGCTGCACTAATTCACCCCCCCCCCCCTCTTAGTGCTCTCGATCCTAACAGTATCGACAGAAGGCTTCGGGTCGTGAACTCGGGCATCGGGCCAAGAAGAGCAAGTATTGTGCCAAGGATATCGGAGTTGCGGAGTCAACTGGCTGATTGGGCAATAGGCCGCAGGAGAGGACGATGCGCCGAAGAATCAGACGAAGCGTCGAGGGACCAATGACATGCCGGACAACTTGGTTAATTGCTTAGTATTAATTGTCTCGATCAAAGTTTTGTTTTACATGTGCAGGATTAACTACGATGAAAATAAGATATGCAGTAGGAGTTGCGCCGAAGTCAAGACAATGATCACGTTGGGAGTTTGAGAGTTTGACGGAAGTTAGGACAATCGTCGGAGGTTCTACGGGAACAAATCCGAGAAGTCCATAAGCTTGCCAAAGAAGCTCGTTGGAACTCGCCAAGTGAATCGTCTCAAGTCCAGGAGTTTGCTGGAAGTCCGCAGGAGCATCACCGAGGGTTCATCGGATGATCGACGGAAGTTCGCCGGAAGCTCGCCGGAAGAAGCGATTGACGCACCGGAGCAAGTTGTAGTAAATGTCTTAGGAAAAATCGTAGTTAGCACATTGATTAAGATGGAAATGGGAGGTGATCCCATTAACTTAATCTTGGGGCAATTGGGCCCCTAAAAAACCCAAATTGGGCCGAATGGATCAACCCATTCGGACCCTGATTTCTGCTAGGCGGTTGAACCGCCCAAGCCAAGAGGTAGCACCGCCTAGGCTAAGTCTCTGAGCGAGACTGGGAGGTGCAACCGCTCCAGCCAGGCGGTGGCACCGCCTGGGCTCAGTCTTCGAGCGAGACTAGGCGGTGCAACCTCCCCTGACAGGAGGTGGCACCGCTTGGGCTCGGTCTCCGAGCACTGGCTGAGCGGTGCAACCGCCTCAGTCAGGAGGTTGCACCGCCTGAGCTCAGTCTTCAAGCTCTGGCAGGAGGTGCAACCGCCCTTGACAGGAGGTGGCACCACCTAGAGGCTCAGTCTTCTAGCTCTGCCAAGCGGTGCAACCGCTCCAGTCAGGAGGTGCAACCGCCTGATCCCGGAATTCCGGGAATTGACAGTTTTGAGCTCCAAATTTGAACTGGGTTGGGGCCTATAAATACCCCACCCATTCAGCACTAAAAGGGCATGAACTTACACCGAAATCTCGATCTTTTTCTGTGATATTCTTAGAGCTCAAAATTGTTGTAAAAGCCAAAAGTTCTTCTCCCTCTTTTCTTCCAAGTTCTGAGTTGTAAAGAGAGGAGAGAAAATTCTATAAGGGTTGTCTCCTAAACCCGTCAAAAGGAGTGAAACTGTAAAAGGGTGGTTGGCCTTCGCCTATTGAAGGAAGGCCTCTAGTTGACGTCGGTGACCTCGTCGGTGGAGGAAGCCAAAAGTGGAGTAGGTCAAGATTGACCGAACCACTCTAAATCTCGATTTGCATTTACTTTGAGCATCTTATCTTTACTGCAAACCTCCTCAATAGCTTACTGCCTTCTGTGTTTTTACGAACGTGTTTTAAAGTTCAGTGCTTTCCGAATCGGGGTTTAAGATGCAAATCAGTTTTATCGTACGAACGTTGTATTTCAGTTTGTGCTTCCATTCTGATTTCCATTATAACTGCAAACTGCCTTTATATCTTTGCTTTAACTGCAATTCGCCTTATCTCAAGTTAAAGTGGTTTACGAATCAGCTTTTATACCGAAATCGCTTTTATCGTACGAACGTCGTATTTCAGTTTGCACTTATATTCTGATTTCCATCATAACTGCAAACTGCGTTCATATCTTTGCTGCAATCTCCTAGTCAAAAGTTGAAGTGATTTACGAATCGACTTTCTTACCAAAATCACTTCTATCGAACGAATGCAGTTTTCGATTTTAATCGCAGAAGGTTTTCCGCTGCACTAATTCACCCCCCCTCTTAGTGCTCTTGATCCTAACAATTGGTATCATAGCCCGGTATTTCTCATTTCGGATTTACACCCGAGAGAAATGGCTCTTCATGGCTTTCAAGAGGGCTTATCGGTCTTTCGTCCACCGTTGTTTAACGGATTGGACTACACTTATTGGAAAACTCGAATGAGAGTTTTCTTGATTTCTATGAATTTGGATTTATGGAATATAATTGAAAACATTTTTCAACTTCCCTCTAAACCGATGAATGAATGGTCGGATTTGGAGAAGAAGTATTTTTCTTTAAACGTAAAGGCTATGAATGCCTTATTTTGCGCTTTGGACAAAAATGAGTTCAATCGGATTTCTACATGCGAAACGGCTTTTGACATTTGGCGAACACTTGAAATCACGCACGAGGGAACTAGTAGAGTTAAAGACTCGAAAGTTAACATTTTATTGTATGATTTTGAGCTTTTTCGAATGCAACCAAGCGAGACTATAGGCGACATGTACACCCGTTTCACGGATGTCGTCAATAGTTTAAGAGCTCTTGGAAATTTTTTTTTGGATTTTGAACTCACAAACAAGATTTTGCGTTCTCTTTCTAAGAAGTGGGATTCAAAAGTAACTACAATGCAAGAAGCTAAAAACCTAAACAACTTACCACTTAAAGAACTAATTGGTTCGTTGATGACATATGAAATAGTGCATAATGCACATGATGAACATGATGAACAAAATCACCTTCCAAAGAACAGGATGGATTTGGAACTCCAGACAAATGAATACCACTTGAGCGATGACTCAAGTAATGAGGACAATGATGAACTTGAACTTCAAACACTAAATCTTAATAAGTTTATTAAACAAAAATCTAAAATAGACAATGAACTTGAACGAAGGAAGAGGCCAAAGAAGAGGAAGGCAACCAAGGATGAATCAAGAACTTCCAAAGGTGAAACGACGAATTGGGCTTTGACGGGCTTCGACTACAAGGTAAGTAACTCAACTCTCTTGAATTATTTTGAAATTACTTGATGCTCTCATGATGTATTTTCTTTTTTAGTTTAGAATTAATGTTTAAAAAAAAAATTATTATGATCATGCTAGTAATTTTGAAAATGATAATATTACATATTTTATGATAAACAAATAAAATAATTTTGATTGAAAATATGATATCATGGTTAAGAAGTAATATATGTATCATGGTGATGTCTATTGTTATTTCTCGATTTTGAGTATATTAAATCATGTTTAATTTGAAGTTATGATATTTTTGAAATTATGTATGATGATTCTTGATAATTATGGATTATCGATTTTCATGATAATAACAGTGGCTTTAAAAAACTGATGCATGTTTGACATAAATGAAATAGGCATGGTTATATGAAATAGTGTAAGTGTCATGCTTGACGATTGTATACTCAATGATGCATAATGATATAATAAAAACACTAAATGTTTGGATACCATGATTTATGATTTTATGCATGAGATTTTAAAGTTATACATGATGATTTTTGTGACTTATTGGTCTTGATGGTTTTATGATGAAATTCATTTTACGATCCTAAATGTTGATGCATGTTTTCATTTGACATAAATGAAAAGGCATGCTTACATGAAATCGATCATTTAAAATGAAACACTTAAAAAAGGAAAAAAAAAATATTATCAATGAAATCATGAATCTATTTATATTATAAATTTTGTGAGCCATAAAAATGATTTTGATGATTTAAATTTAAAATGAGTTTTATCAAAATCATGATCATGATTTGTCAAATTGAATGAATTGAAAATGAATGATGATTTTTCTCTTGAATGATTGTGACCTGTATTCCTTGTTTTCATGATATGATTTTTATGCAATTCTTTGTATTCATGAAAGGTTTATCTCATCACCCAATTATTTTCTTCTTGATATTCCTTATGTGATGATATGAATACATGAAATATTCATTAATGTATACAAATGAAAAGTTATGATCATGCATGGTAGGATATAATTTAACAAAATTGATACCATCATGATATGAAACATTTATGATTTGCAATGATGCACGTAATACTTGAGCTTTTTTAATTATGATGTGATGTATTGCATATGTGAATCATGATTTAAAATGCTATGAGTTGTTGCTAAAATGAAGTATTATAAATGTTGATTTAATGTCATGAATGCTCTAAATGATGAATGTTGGTATCATGATCAAAATGAAGTGATAAATACTTAAAAAATATTGATTTAATGTTCGGTATCATGAACACTTAAAAATAGTGATAAATACTTTGAAAATAAATGTTTGTATCATGTTAGATGGTTTGACATATTGTGCATGATAAGCTATAAAGATGATTGAAACAATGATTGAAATAATAGGAATGATGATTTGGAATCATATAATAATGAGTTTATATATGATGATAATGATGCATGCAATGATGAAATATTCATGATAAAATAATTGGTTTGACATTCAGGACTTGAATTTTCATCAATGCTATTTACCTTTGTCATAATTTAGAAATTAACGTAAAGGGTCTTCCCTTCTTTTTGACAATGACAAAGGGGGAGCAAAACATGCTTGAAAGCTAATTTGCTAGCTCATATAATTCAAAAAAAATGGAGAAAGAAAATAATTACACTTCTAAAAAGAAAAGGAATTGCTATCTTGAACATCACCAAGAAGTGCTATCTTACAAATCTCAAGATGCACAAATGCAAACATGTAAAATTTGTAATTTTGCACATCATTAAAATTTATGATGCTTTGATGATTATGCATGTTCTAAAATGTTATAAGATTCACTAGCTTGCATGATGTAGAACTTACTATATTGAACATCACCAAGGAATGATATCTTGCAGAAGCAAAAAGTTAACTTGCACATGTAGCAAAACTTATATTTCAAGAAGCAAGAGTTGCTTTCTTGAACATCTCAAAATTACTAGCTTGCGTGTCTTAAAATTGTAAACTTGCCATCGTACTACCATGATGATGAGCATGCCTTATCTTCATGATTGTATTTGAAAAACTATGGCAAAAATACGTCCTAATGATTGAACGTGTTAAAATTATTTTTTGAACTTTCTTGATTGAATGATTAAATCACTTGATTGGCATAATGATTTTACACAATTACATGTTGGAAATTATGTGCTTGAATACAAAACTTCCATGATAACAAGCATGCTTTACCTTCATGATTGTAATTGAATATCTATAGCAAGTTTACTCTCTTCCGAACTTAACAAGCATATGTCATATCAAGTTTAGTTCATATCATTGATTTTTGACATATGTAATCAACTAGCAAATACATCTCTCATACACATATCATGTGAATTTTTTTTTTTGTTTGAGAAATGGATTTGATGAATATGGATGAAAGTGTTTTTACTTGCAAGGATTTGTTTCACATACATATCTTGATCCTTGTAAAAATGAAGTATGATTTAATCTCTCATCGATTCTAACTTCACTCGAAGTAAACTCACAAATAGCATGTATCACAAATAGTCTTCCTCCTTCATTCAAAAAGATAATAACAGATAAAAAGGAAGAAGTTTTCAAAGCTATCTCCATGTCATATTTTCCTTGAGATGTTTGTATAATTGATATCCTATCACTCACCGTTGGAAAATGACATGAACCTAGTTATGACATGAATAATTACAAGCATTTATGCTTGAAATTTGCTTATATCGTTCTCCATTTTGTTGATGACAAAGGGGGAGAAATATATGAATTGATGCTATGAACACTGATGCTATGCTTGCATCATCAAGAGATATATGAATTGATATGATTGCCATATTTGTAATGCTTGCATCATCAAGAGATATATGAATTGATGCTATGATTGCCAAACTTGCATTATGCCATGTTTGCATCATGCGTTAAGATATCAAGAACTTGTATCGTAATTTTACGCGTTGATATCTTACCATGTGATGAAATGCTACAATTGATAAACACTTGAAATGTTTGCGTTATGATATCAAAAGCTTACATCACAATTTTACATGTTGATATTTGATAATAGCAAACTTGCATGATGATAAAATTTGATATTATGTTTTTCATGCAATGAGTTGAACCAATATCACAAACACTTGATTGTGGTACTTCTCCTTTTTGTTGATGACAAAGGGGCAGAAGTATGTTGATGACATGACATGTTATGCATAAGTTTATGCATAAGTTCATGATGACGTGTTGCAAGTATTCAGGATGAATATTGCAATGACTTGAATTCAGTTTGAATTCAAGATTCTATCAATATGGCATATTGATAGGGGGAGTTTGTTTAAACTCCGAGAGTTAAGGTTAACTCCGTCATCAAGTAGTTGTCATCATAAAAAATAGGGAGATTATTGAATCTTATATTTTGATGATGAAACCACTTGATATATGTTTATGATTTAATCTGCGTTTTGAGTGACGCAGGATGCTTCGATCAGGTTGAGACAATTAAAGCAGGAAAATCATGTTGTGCCGGAGGAACATGTCAGAAGATTGGACGTCGGGCCGGTGGATCGGTCGATGTATCGACAGAAGGCTTCGGGTCGTGAACTCGGGCATCGGGCCAAGAAGAGCGGGTATTGTGCCAAGGATATCGGAGTTGCAGAGTCAACTGGCCGATTGGGCAATAGGCCGCAGGAGAGGACGATGCGCCGAAGAATCGGACGAAGCGTCGAGGGACCAATGACATGCCGGACAACTTGGTTAATTGCTTAGGATTAATTGTCTCGATCGAAGTTTTGTTTACATGTGCAGGATTAACTACGATGAAAATAATATATGCAGCAGGAGTTGCGCCGAAGTCAAGACAATGATCACGTTGGGAGTTCGAGAGTTTGACGGAAGTTCGGACAATCGTAGGAGGTTCTGCGGGAACAAATCCGAGAAGTCCATAAGCTTGCCAAAGAAGCTTGTCGGAACTCGCCAACTGAATCGTCGCAAGTCCAGGAGTTTGCCGGAAGTCCGCTGGAGCATCACCGAGGGTTCATCGGATGATCGACGGAAGTTCGCCGGAAGCTCGCCGGAAGAAGCGATTGACGCACCGGAGCAAGTTGCAGTAAATATCTTAGGAAAAATCATAGTTAGCACATTGATTAAGTTGGAAATGGGAGGTGATCCCATTAACTTAATCTTGGGGCAATTGGGCCCCTAAAAAACCCAAATTGGGCCGAATGGATCAACCCATTCGGACCCTAATTTCTGCCAGGCGGTTGAACCGCCCAAGCCAGGAGGTAGCACCGCCTAGGCTAAGTCTCTGAGCGAGATTGGGAGGTGCAACCGCTCCAGCCAGGCGGTGACACTGCCAGGGCTCAGTCTCCGAGCGAGACTGGGCGGTGCGACCTCCCTTAACAGGAGGTGGCACCGCTTGGGCTCGGTCTTCGAGCACTGGCTGAGCGGTGCAACCGCCTTAGTCAGGAGGTTACACCGCCTGAGCTCGGTCTTCGAGCTCTGGCAGGAGGTGCAACCGCCCCTGACAAGAGGTGGCATCGCTTAGAGGCTCAATCTTCGAGCTCTGCCAGGCGGTGCAACCGCTCCAGTCAGGAGGTGCAACCGCCTGATCCCGGAATTCCGGGAATTGATAGTTTTGAGCTCCAAATTTGAACTGGGTTGGGGCCTATAAATACCCCACCCATTCAGCACTAAAAGGGCATGAACTTACACCAAAATCTTGATCTTTTCTATGATTCTTAGAGCTCAAAATTGTTGTAAAAGCTAAAAGTCCTTCTCCCTCTTTTCTTCCAAGTTCTGAGTTGTAAAGAGAGGAGAGAAAATTCTGTAAGGGTTATCTCCTAAACCCGTCAAAAGGAGTGAAACTATAAAAGGGTGGTTGGCCTTCGCCTATTGAAGGAAGGCCTCTAGTTGACGTCGGTGACCTCGTCGGTGGAGGAAGCTAAAAGTGGAGTAGGTCAAGATTGACCGAACCACTCTAAATCTCGGTTTGCATTTACTTTGAGCATCTTATCTTTACTGCAAACCTCCTCAATAGCTTACTGCCTTCTGTGTTTTTACGAACGTGTTTCAAAGTTCAATGCTTTCCGAATCAGGGTTTAAGACACAAATCAGTTTTATCGTACGAACGTCGTATTTCAGTTTGCGCTTACGTTCTGATTTTCATTATAACTGCAAACTGCCTTTATATCTTTGCTTTAACTGCATCTCGCCTTATCTTAAGTTAAAGTGGTTTACGAATTAGCTTTTATACCGAAATCGCTTTTATCGTACGAACGTCGTATTTCAGTTTACACTTATATTCTGATTTCCATCATAACTGCAAACTGCGTTCATATCTTTGCTGCATCTCACCTAGTCAAAAGTTGAAGTGATTTACGAATCGACTTTCTTACCAAAATCACTTCTATCGAATGAACGCAGTTTTCGATTTTAATCGCAGAAGGTTTTTCGCTGCATTAATTCACCCCCCCCCCCCTCTTAGTGCTCTTGATCCTAACATTTTTAACCATAATTTTTATGATTAAGAAATTTTATATGCATGAATTAATATCTTATTCTTCTACAAGATTGAATGAATTTTATCTATATCATGATCTCCTAAGAATTCCTTTCATTACTTATTTAAGAGGAGATTTGTTAAAATGAATCACAGTTTCTCTTGATTTCTAGGAATTATAGCTTGAGTATTCTTTTTGTAAATCAAGATTGTTTACTATGATTCTTTCTTCTTGTTTGAGTTATTAAAAAAGAATCATAATATGTTTCTTGATTTTCACAATTTTTCTTCATTATTTGTGTATTTCATCACCAAAATTTATATGATATTCCCTCATGTGATGATATGAATGCATGAAACACTTATGATATGATTTTTATACAATTCCATGTATTCATGAAATATTTATCTCATCACCCAATTTATTCTTCTTGATATTTCTAATGTGATGAAATGAAATTATGCATGAAATATAAATGGGGAGACGTTTTTTATCATGCATGGTAGGATGCAATTTGACAAATTAATACCATCATGATTTGAAACATTTATGATTTGAAATTATGCATGTAATTATTTTTTATTATGATGATATATGCATATAATGTGTATCATGAATGTTCTAAATGATGAATGCTCGGTATCATGATCAAAATATTGATAAATGCTATGATTTATTACCAAACTGATGTATCATGTATGATATGCCCATAGTGATTAACTTATTTGTATAATCCATGAAGTAAGGATACAAATGTAAAGTTTTGAAATCATGCATATTTTAATTTAAAAAATAATGATGCACAGATGAGATTGATATTAACCTTTGTCATGATTTAGAAATTGATGTAAAGGGTTTTTCCCCCCTTTTTTTTTCACAATGACAAAAGGGGAGATAGCTAGCTTACACAAGTCAAGAAGATGCAAAAACTTTGATTGCTAGCTTGCCTATCTTAAGTAGCAAAGAAAGCTAACTTGAAGCAAAAGTTGCCTTCTTGAACATCACTATCTTGCTTATGTCAAGAAGCAAGACTTGCAACTTGCACACTACAATACGAAGAATCGATAGCTTACACACTTCAACAAGAAAGCTATCTTATATTTGCTTTCAAAATTTTTGCTAGCTTGTATGTTGCAAAACTTACTTACTTTTTCAAACACTTGCTAGCTTGAACATTGCAAAACAAACATGCTGAACTTGCATATCTACCAAAATTTACAAACTTGCAAAACTCAAATTTTTGTTAGCTTGCATGATGATAAAACTTGATATTATGTTTTTCATGCAATAAGTTGAATTCATATCTCAAACACATAGAAAGTGACACTTCTCCTTTTTGTTGATGACAAAGGGGGAGAAGAATGATCAGAAGTATGATCATGTTATGTATAATGATGTGTTGCAAATATTCATGATGAATATTTGCAATGACTTGAATTCGGTTTGAATTCAAGGTTCTATCAATATGGCATATTGATAGGGAGAGTTTGTTTAAACTCCGGGAGTTAAGGTTAACTCTATCATCAAGTGGTTGTCATCATAAAAAAGGGGGAGATTGTTGAATCCTGTATTTTAATGATGAAACAACTTGATATGTGTTTATGATTTAATCTGCGTTTTGAGTGACACAGGATGCTTCGATCAGGTTGAGACAGTTAAAGCAAGAAAATCATGTTGGGCCGAAGGAACATGTCAGAAGATTGGACGTCAGGCCGGTGGATCGGTCGACGTATCGATAGAAGACTTCGGGTCATGGATTCGGGCATCGGGCCAAGAAGAGCGGGTATTGCGCCAAGGATATCGGAGTTGCGGAGTCAACTGACCGATTGGGCAATAGGCCACAAGAGAGAACGATGCGTCGAAGAATCAGACGAAACGTCGAGGGACCAATGACATGCCGGACAACTTGATTAATTGCTTAGGAGTAATTGTCTAGATTAAAGTTTTGTTTTACATATGCAGGATTAACTATGATAGCTTGAAGATATAAAGCAAGTCTACCAGAGTCAAGTTCGATGGGTGTTTGGGAGTCCGCCGAGAGTCCGAAGATTCGTCGGAAGTGTTGCCAGAACCAACCGAGAAGAAATTGGGGACTTATCGAAGTTTTCGAAAGTCTACTGAAGAGATTGTCGGAGGTTCGCGGAGATCACCGAGAAGGCTCGGCTACTTGCCAAAGACTCGCTGAACTCGCCACAAGATCGGGAGCCTATTGGGAGTCCGTCGGAAGAAATCAGAGGATGTATCGGAAGTCCATCGGAAGTACATAGCAACAAGCTTTTAGTTTTCATCTCCTTACTTTACTTGAGCTACTTTTACTAAGTCATTCTTTGTTGAATCGAAATCTCTACGCATTTACGAAATCGTTTTCAAACTTACGAGTTTTAATCCGCTGCACTAATTCACCCCCCCCTCTTAGTGCCGCTCCGATCATAACATAAACTACACATGATATTTGACACATACTCAAAGTCACACATGAAGGCACAAGTAGGGTTAAAGAGTCAAAAATTAATCTTTTGGTTTATAGCTATGAGTTGTTTCGTATGAAACCAAGCGTGACCAATTGAGACATGTACACCCATTTTACGGATATCGTCAATGGTCTAAAAGCACTTGGTAAAAGTTTTTCTAATTTTTGAACTCGTTAATAAGATATTAAGATCCCTTCTAAAAAGTTGGGATCCTAAAGTAACCATAATACAAGAAGCAAAGGATCTAAATAACTTTCCCGCTTAAAGAACTTATTGGGTTCTTGATGACCTATGAAATGACGTGTATAACATATTATGAACTTGAGAACAACCTTCCAAAGAATAGGAAGGACATGACACTTAAAACCAAAGAAAGCCACTTGGGTGAAACTCAAGTGATGAGGATGATGATGATGATGACTTGACATGCCTTACAAGAAACTTTAAAAAAATTCTTAAAAAGGAACAAAACAAAACAAGATATTAAGAACAAAAGTGAACTAAAAAATGACCAAATAATATGCTATGAATGCAAGAAGTTGAGGCACTTCAAAAATGAATGTCCCTAAGTAAAGAAGAAACTACTAAAGAAAATGAAGACACTCAAGGGAACTTGGGACGATTCAAGTACATACAAAGACGAGGAGCTAAATAGCAAAGAAGAAGTTACTAACTACACATTTATGGTATTTGACGATGAGGTAAGTGACTCAATCGAAGCTTATTTATCTTTTGATGAATTATTAAGTGCTTTTCGTGATTTATTTAATGAATATAAATTAGTTGGCAAAAAATATAAATTATTAAAAAAGATTATGCTTCTCTTTCTAGTGAACTTGAAAAATTAAAAAATAAACATGATAAGTGTATGTCAATTCTTTGTACTCAATGTGAAGAGCTAGAGTTATTTAAAAAGGAAAAATTATTACTATAAGAAATATTAAAAAAAATTAAAATAGGTAACAAATCTTTAAACATGATCCTTGCTAACAAGGGTCATGTTCATAGAAAAAAAGGAATTGACTTTGTGAGTAACACTCAACAAAAGATAACTATCTTCGTTAAAGGACTTACGTTACATGTCTCATCTAGAGAAAAATATATTTTTTGTGAAAAATATGGTCATTTTGCTTACAAATGTTCATTTAAAAGGTATAGTCCACATAAATTAGTTTAGTTTCCTAAAGAAACCATGAATCACTTAATGATAGATAGATCTATTTATGAGGGATCTAAAGTTAAATGGGTACCTAAAAGAAAATCCCCTTTCTTGTAGATATGTTTACAATCAAAAGCTAGGAGCAAGAGACGATACCTTAATAGTGAATGCTCAAGACACATGATCGGAGATCCAACACATCTTTCAAGCTCACTAGCTAAAACAACAATAATAAGAAAAGATCATTTGAATAAAAATGATTAAAACCTAAGGATTTTTGTTACGATAAACCTTTTGATTAAAGATAGTTTATATATAGTCTTTGGGTTTTAAATGATGATGTATGGTTTTTGTATGGAATATTAGGGCATACTAAGTATAAAAATGAATTAAAGGTAAAGAACTTTAGATATTTTTAATCTTATAGGAAACTATCTATATTTCTTTCATTGGATTTCTCGAAAAGTGATTTTGATGATGACTTTGGATTTGTTTTCATAGGCGGCGCCCCCGTCCCCCCCTATAGCAATCACCGCCGGCAAGGTGGCGGCGGCTATAGCACAACAAGGGGGCAAAAAGATAATTTTCCCCTGTGAATTTGAGAAATTTCAATTTTATCCTTTTTATCTAAATTACTAAAATACCCTTCATAATTTAAAAAATTCCTTGCATGTCCCTCGTTTCAAAAAATATTAATTAATTAAAAAGTTTAATTATTATTATTATTATTATTATTATCTAGTAGTCCTACATGATGATGATGTGTAAATGTGATATATGATGTGAACGGATGATCATGGACCGTGTGATATGTGTGAACTTGTGAATATGTGTATATATATATATATATATGTATGTATATATACATACATATGTATGTATATATACATATATACATACATATGTATGTATATATACATATATACATACATATGTATGTATATATACATATATACATACATATGTATGTATATATACATACATATGTATGTATATATACATATATATGTATGTATGTATATATACATACATATGTATGTATGTATATATACATACATATGTATATATATATACATATATATATGCATATATATATATATACATATATATATATATGCATACATATATACATATATATATATACATATATATATATATGCATACATATATATATATATATGCATACATATATATATGTATATGTATGCATATATATATATATGTATATATATATATGTATATATATACATATATATATGTATATATATGTATATATATATATGTATATATGTATATATATATGTATATATATACATATATATATACATATATACATATATATATACATATATATATACATATATACATATATATATACATATATATATACATATATACATATATATATATATATATATATATACATATATACATATATATATACATATACATATATATATATATTTCTATGCGATGTAGATATATTTATTAAATATGTATGTATGTTACACGTCATATTAGGAGACCAAATAAAAAATCATCTCTCTTTATAATATTAAGTCGGTAAACGTGAGACAATTAGATTGACCAACGTGGCCTTCCATCGTTATAGGTAGGGACCAATTCCTAACGTAGATTAAGTTGGTCGAGTTACTCAAGACTCACATATTTCATGATTCACTATCTTGCCTATGACATAGAGATATAATTGGTAACCTGAGAACATGGTATGCTTAGTCGAGTCACTCGAGGGCATATTGTTGAATCATACTAATCTTGTAACAATGGTGATGACTTAACCGAACACCATGGTTGGTCGAGTCACTCGAGGCCATGGTGGTTCGGAGGTCAAATAGGATGAGAATCATAAGGAGTTATTATTGGTAAGAGTTGTCTACCTTTACGGGCTTAGCGTAATTGGTCGAGTCACTCGAGGTTATGTTAAGACGCTGATTAGATCTCGATCCCCACTAAAGATCTACCAAGGGTCTCCGCTTCACATTCCGGAGGGAGTTATGTGATTTGCGAGAAAATAGTGGGAGTCGATTAAGATAGAAGTCCTTATCTTTATTTGTTTATTTTTTTATAAAATTTACATGTTATTTATTTCTACTACATCTTTATTTTCAGAAATATGTCGCATTCAAATCTCATACATAGCATACTTGATGTCAACCGCCTCACTGGTCCAAATTACATTGATTGACTTCGTAACCTGAGAATCATTTTCACGACAAAGAAAATCCTATATGTCCTTGATACAGTAATGCCTACGCTCGAGGAAAGGGCAAGCGGTGATGAGATCACTCGCTACGTGAAGTACATAGACGATTCCACTTTTGCTCAATGTTACATGTTGTGCTCTATGACTCTTGAGTTATAGAGATAAAATGAAAACATGGATACCAGACCTATTCTTATGCATCTCCACAAATTGTTTGAGAAATACGAAAGGACTCAACAATATGAGATATTCAAGTGTCTCTTCCGTGCTAGGATGATTGAGGGGACACCGGTTCAAAATCATGTTCTTAAGATGATTGAGTGGATAGAGAAATGTTAGGAACGAGTCGACATTAAGAGGGGGGGTTGAATTAGTGCAGCAAATAAAAATATCGTCGGTTCAAAAATCTTCATTTTGATTAAACCCGTTTTGGAAAGATATTAAACTTGAAAGCGTTCGTAAGAGTGTAATGAGAAAGTAAAGCAAGTAAGGAAGTTTGCAATAAGGTAAATTGTACAAATAGAAATGCAAACCATATTTTTATAGTGGTTCGGCCGTTATGACCTATATTTACTCCGTCGATTCCTCTTCCATCGAGGCCACCGACATCCACTAACGATCCTCCTTTAATGGGTGAAGATCAACTACTATTTTACACTCTTTCTCCTTTTCACGGGTTTAGGAGACAACCCTTACAACCTCTCTTTCTTAGACCTCACTTCTCCCTTTAGAAGAACTTTCTAAATACTAGGAAGAAGGGACTATAAATCCTAAGAGAGTTTCCAATTTTTCTTTCCCCCTTTTTCAACTCAATTTCATGTTCAATTCTTGCTACTCCATGTAGGAATAGCTGGGGTATTTATAGACCCCAAATGGCTTCAAAATTAGAGCAAAAAAAAGGTCTCATCTCGAGTTTCCCAAGTCCTAGCGGTACCACCGCTTGTGCTAGGCGGTACCACCGCCTGTGGTAGGCGATACTATCTCCTACAACACTGACACTGGACGATACCACTATCCAGACTAGATGTACCACCGCCTGACTATCTCAGAGACTGAGTTTGGGCGGTACCATTGCCTGACATAGTCTTGGAGACTGTGCCACGACGATGCCACTTGTTGGGTCACTATTTGGGCCTTTCACTTCGTCGAACACAGCCCAAACTTGGGTCTTGTTAGCCCCTAATTAAATTGGCCTAATTACATTCTAAATTGACTCAATTAGAATCTAAACTAACTCGATCTAGACATAATCGATTATAAGTAAATCCTTTGCTGTCCGACATGTCATTGGTTCTTCCGGCACTTCATCCAATATTTCGGTGCATCATCCTCTCTTTCGGTGTATTGCCCAATTAGCATTTTGTCTTCTCGCAACATCCGATCTCCTTGGCACAATGTCTGATCTTCTTGGCTTGTTGCCCGAATTCACGGACTGAAGCCTTCTACCGACACGTCGACCGATCCTCCGGCCCGACGTCTAATCTTCTGACATGTTTGCTTCGGTCCAACATTCGATTCCTCCTACTTTAATCGATTTGTCTTTTCTGATCAAAACTAGTCCTACATCACTTAAACTCACATTAGATGATAAACACATCAATTGATTTCATCATCAAAATTTGAGATTCAATAATCTCCCCCTTTTTGATGATGGCAACCAATTGATGACGGAGTTAACCGCAACCCCCCTATTAATATACCATATTGATAGAACCTTGAATTCAAATTGAATTCAAGTCAAAGCAAATTTCATCATGAATATTTGCAACACATTATATGCATATCATCAACATAACTTCTCCCCTTTTGTCATCAACAAAAAAGAAGAAGTACATCTAGCCAATTTTTTAAGATATAATTTTAAATCATTACAACATAATCTTAAGTTTTATCATCATGCTAGTAATTTTCTTTGCAAAAATTTTTACACCTTTTGATATATACAAGATAGCAAGTTTTTTGCATCTACTTGAAACATGCAAGCTAGCATTTTTGCATTTCTAGCAATTCTTTCTCCATGCAATTTGCAAGCTAGCAAATTTAGTAAGTTTTACATAATTTTGGAACATGCAAGCTAGCAAATTTTACATATATGAAAGTTGGTAAAATTTTTGCATCTTTTGAGATGAGCAAGCTTTTTGCTTCTCTTTATGATGTACAAACTAGCAAATTTTTCCTTCTTCTTGAAGTATGTAAGCTAGCTAGCAAGCTAGCAAACTTTCATTAAATATGCAAGATAGCATGTTTTTCTCTTATGAGAAGTGTAATTTTTTGAGAAGTGCAATTTTTTGCTTCCTTTGCAAAGCGCAATCTAACAAAAATTTTATATCATTTTACAACATGCAAGCTAGCAATTTGGCAAGTATTACTTCTCTAAGTATGAAGGTTAGCAAGTTTTTGAAAAAAAGTACATGATAGCAAGCTAGTAAGATTTGCTAGAAGGGAAGAATACAGTATTGTAATTTTTTTCCCTTTTAGACATAGGTAAAGTATCAATTTTATTTCAATATGTTTGTGCATCATTATAGTTTCAAATTAAAACATGCACAATTTCAAAACATTGCATATCATCCTTACTTTATGCATGATACAAAAAATATATCAATCATCACTATAAGCATATCATACATGATACTCAAGCATTCATGATACATCATTTTAGCAACAAATCATAGTATTGCATGAATTATTCCAAATCATAAATATTTCAAATCATGATGATATTAAAATGTCAAATAACATTACATCCTATCATGAATGAGAATTCTCAAGATTCATATAGAAAATCTCCTTTTAAGAAATAATTGAGTTGGCCCAATTCCAACCCAATTACACTTGAAACCTACTTCGATATGTTGAATCTCTGATTTTGATAATGAAATCAATTGATAGTATTTATTTGATATGTGTTTTGAATGACGCAGGAAGCTTTGATCAGGGAGAGACAATTAAGGTAAGATGAATCATGTTGGGCCGGAATGGAACATATCAGAAGATTGGACGTCGAGCCGGAGGATCGGTCAACGTATCGGCAGAAGGCTTTAGGCCATGAGTTCGGGCAATTGGCCAAGAAGAGTGAAAATTACACTAAGAAACTCGGAATTATAAAGTTTAACTGGCCGATTGGGCAATAGGCCGTAAGAGAGGACGATGCGTTGAAGAATCGAATGAAGTGTCGATGAACCAATGACATGCCGAAAAACATGATTCAAACTTTGTAATAATTTTCTAGATCGAAGTAGGTTTTATTTGTGCAGGATTAACTATGATAGTGATCAAGGCATATAGCAAAATTAAGTCCCGGAGTCAAGAACGAGACTTCGTTGGGAGTTCGAGAGTTCGTTAGAATTCCGGACGTTCATCGAAAATTCTGCCTGAATTGACCAAGAAGTCCAGGAGTTTGCCGAAGAAGCTCATTAGAACTCACCAAGAAGATTGTTGTAAAGTCCAGGAGCTTGCCGGGAGTCCGCTGGAACATTGTCGAGAGATCATCGGAAGTTCATCGGAAGATTATCGGAATCTCGTCGGAAGAAACATAGACTAACCAGATCGGATTTGCTTAGTGTATGCCTTAAATTTTATAGTTAGCATATAATTGGGTTGAAATTGGGTCAACTCAATTAGTGGCCAATTGAGCCCAAGTTTAGGCTCTATTGGGCCAAGTGGAAGGCCCAAATAATGACCTAAATAGGTAGAACCTATTGAATCTCATATTTTGATAATAAAACTAATTAATAAGTGTTTATGATTTAATATGTATTTTGAGTGACACAGGATTTTTCGATCAGGGAGAGACAATTAAAGTAGGAAAAATCATGTTGGGCCGGAGGAAAACATGTCAAAAAATTAAATGTCGGGCTAGAGGATCGGTCGACGTATCGACAGAAGGCTTCGAGCCATGGATTCAGGCATCGGGCCAAGAAGAGCAGATATTGCGCCAAGGATATCAGAGTTGCAGAGGTCAACTAGCCAATTGGGCAATAGGCCGCAAGAGAGGATGATGCGCTGAAGAATCAGACGAGGCGTCGATAAACTAATGACATGCCGGACAACATAATTCAAGCTTAGTAATAATTATCTAGATCGAAGTGTGTTTTTACATATGCAGGATTAACTACAATAGCAAGGCATAAAGCAAAATGAAGTCCTGGAGTCAAGAACACGATTTCGTTGTGAGTTTGAGAGTTCGTTAGAAGTTCGAACGTTCGTCGGAAGTTCTACCGGAATCAACCGAGAAGTCCAAGAGCTTGCCAAAGAAGCTCGTCGGAACTCACCAAGAAGACCGTCGTGAAGTCCAGGAACTTGCCAAGAGTCCACTAGAACATTGCCGAGAGATCGTCGGAAGTTCACTGGAAGATCGTTGGAAGCTCGCCGAAAGAAACTAGATTAACAGACTTGTTTAGCTTAGGAAATGTCTTAGAATTCGTAGTTAGCACATAATTGGGATTGAAATTGGGCCAATCCAATTAGGGGCTAGTTGGGCCTAATGAAAAGGCCCAAATAGTGCCCTAAAAGGTGACACCGTCGTGGCACAATCTCCGAGACTATGTCAAGCGATGGTACCGCCAGTCTGGGCGGTGGAACCGCCCCTGACAGGGTACCAGGCGGTGATACCGCTAGTCTAGGCGGTGGTACTGCCCAATGGTAGGGAGCCCGATGGTAGTACCACCAGACTGGGTGGTGGTACCGCCCAGTGCAGTATTAGTGTCAAACTAACACAAGCGGTGGTACCGCATGAACCCAAGAAACCCAGGTAGAGATGTTTTTAGGCTCCATGTTTGAATCAACTTGAGGCCTATAAATATCCCTCTCATCCCTGGTTAAGATACACAAGTACAGAGTGTTTAAAAGTGAAGAAACACTGTTGCAATCATTGAGAACTCCCTGTTGAATCTCGGATTTTGATGATGAAGTCAATTGTCATTTGTTATCTAATCCATATATTGAGATAAGTGTGCAGGATTAACTATGATGGAAGTAAGACATGCAGTAGGAGTTGTGCCGGAGTCAAGACCATGATCACATTGGGGGTTTGAGAGTTCAACGGAAGTCCGGGCGATCGTCGGAGGTTCTACGGGAACAAATCAGAGAACTCCAGGAGGTTGCCAAAGAAGCTCGTCGGAACTCGCCAAGTGGATCGTCGCAAGTCTAGGAGTTGGCCGGAAATCTACCGGAGCATCACCGAGGGTTCGTCGGATGTTCGCCGGAAGCTTGTCGAAAGAAGCGATTGACACACCGGAGCAAGTTGCAGTATTAATATCTTAAATATCGTAGTTAGCAGGTAGATTAAGTTAGGAATGGGAGGTGATCCCATTAACTTAATCTGGGGGCAATTGGGCCCTTGACAGACCTAAATTAGGCCGAATGGATCAACCCATTCGGACCCAGAATTCCTGGCTGGCGATGGCACCGCTAGGGCTGGTGGTGGCATCGCCTAGGAGACGGTCTCCCTGGAATTCTGGGCGGTAGTACTGCCCCTGTGAGGCAATGGTACCGCTTGAGCTCGGTCTTCGAGTGATGTCAGGCGGTAGTACTGCCTAGTCTGAGCGGTAGTACCACTCAGTGATAGATGACAGGCAGTAGTACCGCCCAGTTATGGCGGTAGTACCGCCAGGACCCCGAAAAATCAGGAGATGACACTTTTCAGCTCCAAATTCAAACTGATTGGGGCCTATATAAACCCTACCCTTTCTGCATGAAAGGGTAACCAAAAGCTTGATCTTACTCTGTAATTTTAGAGCTCAAAAGTGTTGTAAAGGCCAAAAGTTCTCCTCCCTCTTTTCTTCCAAGTTTTGATCATTCAAGAGAGGAGAGAAAATTCTATAAGGGTTGTCTCCTAAGCTCGTCAAAAGGAGTGAAACTGTAAAAGGGTGGTTGGCCTTCGCCTATTGAACGAAGGCCTCTAGTGAACGTCGGTAACCTCGTCGGAGGAGGAAGCCAAAAGTGGATGTAGGTCAAGATTAACCGAACCACTCTAAAATTACGGTGTTCTCTGGTTTATATTTATTCTTGCTGTTTACCTTACTGCAAACCTCCATATGTGCTTTACTTCCTTGTTACCTTTGCTGCACTCCTTTACGAACTCGCTTTGAAGTTAAGTTTCCGAAAATGGTTTTACATCGGAAATGATTTCATCATACAAACGTAGTTTTTAAATCGACGAAAGTTTTTCCGCTGCACTAATTCACCCCCTCCCCCCCTCTTAGTGCTCTTGATCTTAACAATTAGTATCAGAGCAAGGTTAACTCTCAATTGGATTAAAACCCACGGGAGATGGCATATGCCGAAAACCAAGAGAGCCACTCTATTACACGCCCACCCACGTTCAATGGGATGGACTACACCTATTAGAAGACCCGAATGAGGATCTTCCTTATTTCAATGGATTTTGAACTTTGGAATCTTGTCAGAAATAGATTTTCAAAGTCTTCTCTTCCAATGATCGATTGGAATGAATTGGAGAAGAAGACTTTCGCTCTTAATGCAAAGGCTATGAATGCCTTATTTTGTGCGCTTGATAAAAATGAGTTCAATCGTGTTTCGATTTGTGAAATCGCGTTTGATATTTGGCATACACTCGAAGTGACCCATGAAGGCATAAGTAGAGTGAAAGAGTCGAAAATCAATCTTTTGATACATTCTTTTGAACTTTTTCGAATGAAACCGAGCGAGACTATTGGCGACATGTACACTCGTTTCACGGATGTCATCAATCGTCTAAAAGGACTCGGCAAAAGTTTTTCAGATTTTGAGCTCGTAAATAAGATTCTAAGATCCCTTCCTAAGAGTTGGGACCCTAAAGTCACTGCTATTTAAGAGGCTAAAGGTTTAAATAACTTTCCTCTTGAAGAACTAATCGGGTCATTAATGACCTATGAAATGACTTGCAAGGCTCATGAAGAGCAAGAAGACATCCTTCCAAAGAACAGGAAGGATATGATACTTAGAACTTTAGATGACCACTTGAGAGAAAACTCAAGTGATGAGGACCGTGACGATGACTTGCACTTTTAACAAGGAAATTTAAAAAATTCATTAAAGAGAAACAAGTTTAAAAATGACACAAAAAATAAATTTGAACCCCAAAAGGATCAAGTTATTTGCTAAGAGTGCAAAAAGCTGGGACACTACAAAAGTGATTGTCCCCAAGCCAAGAAGAGAACATCAAAGAAGAAGGTGCTCAAAGCAACGTGGGATGACTCAAGTGCGTCCAAAGAAGAGGAGTCCAACACCGAGCAAGTTGCTCACTACGCCCTAATGGCCATCGGAGAGGAGGTAACAAATTTATTTGATGCAGATTTATCATTTGATGAATTATTAAATGCTTTTCATGACTTATTTGATGAATGCAAAATAATTAGTAGAAAATATAAATTGTTAAAAAAAGATATGATAGTCTTATCAGTAATTTTGATAAATTAAAAACTAAATATCATAATAGTTTAGCTCCATGTATAAAATACCATGATCTAGAAACTCTCCAAAAAGAGAACTTGCTACTTAAGGATACCTTGAAGAAATTCAAGGTTGGTAGCAAGTCTTTGAATATGATCCTTACAAATAAGGGTCACATTCCTAAAGAAGTGGAATCGGATTTGTGATAAGTCCTCACCAAAATCCAACCACCTTCATTAAAGGCCCTATCTTACATATTCGGCACCAAAGCAAATGTAACTTTTGTTGTAAACATGGATATAGAACTTATCATTGTCCATTCAAGAATGTTAGTCTGAACAAACTGATTTGGGTTCCTAAAGGAACCATGATAAATTTTATGCAATATGATAAACAATTTAGGTCAGATTTTGAGGCACCCAAAAGTAAATGGATACCTAAAAATTATCCTTTCTTGTAGAAACATATACCATCACAAGCTAGGAGCAAGAGATGATACCTCGATAGTGGATGCTCAAGGCATTTGACCGGAGATCCATCTCAATTCTCTAAGCTCACTAGCATAGACGAAGGCTATGTCACCTTCAGAGACAAAAACAAGGGTAAAATCATTAACAAAGGAACCATAGGTAACAAATCCAACTTCTTTATTGAAGATGTTTTGTTAGTTGATAGTTTAAAACATAACCTCTTGAGCATTAGTCAACTATGTGATAAAGGATATATTGTCAAATTCGAATCTAAAGCTTGCATCATTGAAAAACCACACAAAAACACATCTATGATTACATTAAAACAAAATAACGTATACACCATTGACATCAATGATCTTTGTAATGAAATGTGTTTCTCGGTTTTGAATGAGGATGCTTGGCTTTGACATAGGAGATTAGGTCATGCTAGCATGAAACTAATCACTCAAATATCATCCAAAGAACTTATACGAGGAATTCCTCATATCAAGTTCATTAAAGATAATGTGTGTGATGCTTGTCAATTAGGAAAACAAATTAAGAGTAGTTTCAAATCTAAGAATCAAATAAGTATCTCTAGACCCTTACAATTAATCCATATGGACTTGTTCGAACCAATCTCTATATCAAGCCTAGGAGGTAGCAAATACGCCTTCGTCATTGTAGATGACTATAGTAGATACACATGGACTTATTTCTTGAAATATAAAAATAAATGCTTTAGATATTTCACCAAGTTTTGTAAACTTGTTCAAAATGAAAAGGGTTTTATGATTTCATCAATTCAAAGTGATCACGGTGGTGAATTTCAAAACCGTGATTTTCAAGAATTTTGTGAATCTAATAGATACAACCACAACTTCTCTACTCCAAGAAATCCTCAACAAAATAGAGTAGTAGAAAGAAAGAATAGAAATATACAAGAAATGACAAGAATCATGTTGAATGAACATACCCTATCCAAATATTTTTGGGCCGAAGCCATAAACACTACATGCTATATTTTGAATAGAGTTCTAGTAAGACCCTTACTCACCAAAACTCTCTATGAGTTGTGGAACAATAAAAAACCCAATGTTTCATATTTTAAAGTTTTTGGGTGTAAGTGTTTTATCTTGAATGAAAAAGATGCCTTAGGAAAATTTGATGCTAAATCCGATGAAGGAATTTTTCTTGGTTATTCTTCAGTTTCTAAAGCTTTTTCGTATCTTCAATAAAAGAACTTTAATTATAGAAGAATCCATTCATATTATTTTCAATGAGATTTTCGAAATCAAGAAAAATGATTTTAATGATGATGTTAATTTTGATCCTTTGAATTTAAATGAAACCCCTTCTCCAACTAGCAACTTGGATGTATCCACTTCCGAAACATCCTTACCCAAAGATTGGAAGTATGTAGATGCTCATCCTAAGGAGCTAATCTTAGGAGACACATCTAAGGGGGTTCAAACATGTTCTACTCTTAAAAATTTTTGTGCCAACGCCGCTTTTCTCTCCCAAATTGAACCTAAATGTATTGACGAAGCCTGAAAGATGATTCATAGATTATCACAATGCAAGATGAGTTAAATCAATTTGATAGAAATGAGGTGTGGAAGTTTGTTCCTAGGCCAAATGACCATTTAGCTATTGGTACTAAATGAGTCTTTAGAAATAAGCAAGATGAATATGGTATCGTGGTTAGAAACAAGGCTAGATTAGTGGCCAAATGTTTCAACCAAGAAGAAGGTATCGATTACGAAGAAACCTTCGCTCCTATAGCGCGATTAGAAGCCATAAGGATGCTCCTTGCCTATGCTAGTAATAACAAAATTAAGTTGTTTCAAATGGATGTTAAAAGCACTTTTCTTAATGGCTTTATTTCCGAAGAAGTTTATGTTGAACAACCTCCCAGATTTGAAAATAATAGCCTCCCTAATCATGTGTTTAAATTAACTAAAGTTCTCTATGGTTTAAAACAAGCCCCAAGGGCTTAGTATGAGAGACTTAGTTCTTTTCTTATTGAAAATAATTTTACAAAAGGCAAGGACGATTTTACATTGTTTATCAAGAATTTTGAAAATAATTTTCTCATTGTTCAGATTTATGTTGATGATATTATCTTCGGTTCTACGAATGAATCTCTTTGTGAATCTTTTGCTAAAACTATGAATCTCGAATTTGAAATGAGTTTGATGGGAGAATTAACCTTCTTTTTAGGCTTACAAATTAAGCAACTAAGCAATGACATCTTTATTAGTCAAACTAAATATACTTTAGATTTTCTAAAAAAAATTAATATGGATAGCTCAAAAGCTATCAACACTCCTATGAGCACCTCCACTAAGTTAGAAGTTGATGAAAGTGAAGAAAGCTTTGATCAAAAAACTTATAGGGGTATGATAGGAAGCTTACTTTACCTCACTACAACTAGACCAGCTAGGTTTTAATCGAACCCTAAGATATCTCATCTCAAAGCAGTTAAAAGAATACTTAGATATCTTAAAGGTACCATAAATCTAAGATTATGGTATCCAAAATCTGAGAATTTTGAGTTAATTGCTTATGCTGATGCGGATTTTGCTGGGTGTAGACTAGATAGAAAAAGCACATCAGGAACATGTCAATTTTTGGGACATTCCCTTGTTTCCTGGTCATCTAAGAAACAAAACTCGGTTGCACTATCAACAACCGAAGCTGAGTATATTGCAGCTAGTGTATGTTATGCACAAGTTGTGTGGATGAAAAACACCTTAAAAGATTATAAAGTCCATCTTAAAAACATCCCCATTAAATGTGATAACACAAGTGCAATATATTTAACAAATAATCCCATTCAACACTCAAGAACAAAATATATTGATATTAGATATCACTTTATACGAGATCATGTTACTAATCATGATGTAATCATAGAGTTCATTGATACTAAGCATCAACTAGCTAATATTTTTACAAAACCTCTAAGTAAAGAATAATTTAATTTCGTTAGAAGAGAATTAGGAATGTTAATGTGTCTGAATACATGAACTTGTTAAGATTATTTTTTGGACTTTCTTGATTTAATGATCAAATCACTTAATTGCCATGATGATTTTATACGATTACATGTCTTAATAACATGTTGGAAATTATGTGTTTTGGATATAAAAGCTTTTATGATGATAAGCATGTTTTATCTTTATGATTATGTTTGAAAATCTATAGCAAAACCATGTCCGAATGCATGAAAGTATTAAATTTCATTTTCGGATCTTCTTGATCCTAACAATCGAATTTTCTCGATACATTATTCTCTTCCAGACTTAATAAACGTATGTTATATTGAGTTTTGGATTTACATCATTGATTTTTGACATATGAAATCAACTAGCAAATGCATCTCTCATAGACTTATCATGTGAATAATATCTTTCGAGAAATGGATTTGACGATTCCTTCTTATATCTTTTGAGAAATAGTTTTACGTGCAAGGATTTGATTCACACACATATCTTGATTCTTGTAAAAATAAAGTGTGCTTTAATATCTTATCAATTTTAACTTCATTCAAGTAAGCTCACAAATGGCTTTCCTCCTTCATGCAAAAAGATAATAATAAATAAAGAGGAAGAAGTAATAAAAGTCATCTCCATGTCATGTTTTCCTTGATGTTTGTATAATTGGTATCCTATCACTCATTATTGAAAAAATGACATAAACCTAGTTAAAATTTGGTAATATTATTCTCATTTTTGTTGATGACAAAGGGGGAGAAATATATGAATTAATATTATGAGTGCCATATTTGAATGAGAAATATATGAATTGATGCTATGAGTACCATATTTAAATTTAATGATATATAAATTGATGCTATGAGTGTCATATTTGAGTTTGTATTATGTTAAGATATCAAGAACTTACATTGCATTTTTACATGTTGATATCTTACCATATGATGAATTGCTACGATTGCTATCTTTCACATTTGAAATGTAAAACCTGAAAATGGATGTCAAGCCTTGACATCATTTTCAGAGAGATACATCATGATAGGAATCATGATGGGAGTATTGATAAGGTTAAACGATCTTAACTTATCAATATGTCTCTTGAATTCAAAGGCTTTGAATTCAAGAATGACTTATCTCAAATATGACATATAGATAGGGGGAGTTAAGATTAACTTCGTTATCAATTGATTGTCATCATCAAAAAGAGGAAGATTGTTGAATCTCGTATTTTGATGATGAAGTCAATTATCATTTGTTATCTAATCCATATGTTGAGATAAGTGTGCAGGATTAACTACGATGGAAGTAAGACATGCAGTAGGAGTTGTGCCGAAGTCAAGACTATGATCACATTGGGGGTTCGAGAGTTTGACGGAAGTTTGGACGGTCATCGGAGGTTTTGCGGGAACAAATCCGAGAAGTCCAGAAGCTTGCCAAAGAAGCTCGTCGGAACTCAGCAAGTGGATCATCGCAAGTCTAGGAGTTGGCCGGAAGTTTGCCGGAGCATCGCCGAGGGTTCGTCAGATGTTCGTCGGAAGTTCGCCGGAAGCTCGCCGAAAGAAGCGATTGATGCACCGGAGCAAGTTGTAGTATTAATGTCTTAAATATTGTAGTTAGTAGGTAGATTAAGTTAGGAATGGGAGGTGATCCCATTAACTTAATCTAGGGGCAATTGGGCCCTTGACAGACCCAAATTGGGCCAAATGGATCAGCCTATTCGAACCCAGAATTCTTGGCCGGCACTGGCATCGCCAGGGCTGGCGGTGGCATCGCCTAGGAGATTGTCTCCTAGGAATTCTGGGTGGTAGTACCGCCCCTGTCAAGCGGTGGTACCATCGGTAGTTATTATTGCAAGTAGTGGTACCGCCCTTGTCAGGCAGTGGTACCGCCTGAGCTCGATTTCTGAGCGATGTTAGGCGGTAGTATTGCTCAGACTGAGCGGTAGTACCGCTTAGTGATAGATGACAGGTAGTAGTATCGCCAAGTTATAGTGGTAGTACCGCCAGGACCCCAAAAAACCGAGAGATGACACTCTTCAGCTCCAAATTCAAGCTGATTGGGGCTTATATAAACCCCACCCTTTCTACATGAAAGGCTAACCAAAAGCTTGATCTTACTCTATGATTTTAGAGCTCAAAAGTGTTGTAAAAGCCAAAAGTTCTCCTCCCTCTTTTCTTCCAAGTTTTGATCATTCAAGAGAGGAGAGAAAATTCTGTAAGGGTTGTCTCCTAAGCCCGTCTAAAAGAGTAAAACTATAAAAGGGTGGTTGGCCTTCGCCTATTGAAGGAAGGCCTTTAGTGGACGTCAGTGACCTCATTGGAGGAGGAAGCCAAAAGTGGATGTAGGTCAAGATTGACCGAACCACTCTAAAATTACAGTGCTCTCTGGTTTACATTTATTCTTGTTGTTTACCTTACTGCAAACCTCCATATGTGCTTTACTTCCTCATTACGTTTGCTGCACTCCTTTACGAACTCACTTTCAAGTTAAGTTTTCGAAAATGGTTTTATGTCGGAAATGATTTCATCATACGAACGTAGTTTTTAAATCGATAAAAGTTTTTCTGCTACACTAATTCAACCCCCCCCCCCCCCCTCTCTTAGTGGTCTTGATCCTAACACTCCCCTCATCTAGTCTAAGTTTAGAATTCTATTTAGGAGGAGTGAGTGCTTGTAAAGGTTGTCTCCTAAACCTGTGAAAAGGAGAAGAGGGGTGTAAGAAGGAGGTTGATCTTCACCTATTAAAGAAAGATCGATAGTGGATACCGGTGGCCTCGACGGAAGAGGAATCGACGGAGTGGATGTAGGTCACGATGACCGAATCACTATAAAATTAGCATGTTCTTTGGTTTGCATTTCTATTAATTGCCATTTACTTTACTGCAAACCATTTTACGTGCTTACTGCCTTCAATACATTTACGAATATGTGTTTCAATTTAAGTTTTTGAAATCAATTTTTATCGTATGAAAGAATTTTCGGAAGCTGATGTATTTTATCACTGCACTAATTCACCCCCCCTCTTAGTGCCGACTCATTCCTAATAGTTGGTATAAGGGCCTCATTATTTCTCATTTGGTTTAACACCCAAGAGAAATGGCTCTTTTCGGCTTTCAAGAGAGTCACTCTCTCATTCGTCCTCCATTTTTCAATGGGATGAACTACACATATTGGAAAACTTGAATGAGAGTTTTCTTGTTTTCTTTGGATTTGAACTTATAAAACATTATTGAAAATAGTTTTCGAAGGACTTCTCTTCCGATGAACCATTGAAATGATTTGAAGAAGAAGACATTTTCTTTAAATGCTAGAGCTATGAATGCTCTTTTTTGTGCCTTAGACAAAAACGAATTTAATCAAATTTCCATATGCGAAACGGCTTTTGATATATAACACACTCTCGAAATCACACACGAAGACACTAGTAGATTAAAAGACTCTAAGATAAACCTTTTGATATATGATTTTGAACATTTTCGAATAAAGCCAAGTGAAATCATTGGAGATATGTACACCTGTTTTACGGATGTTGTCAATGGTTTAAAAGCTCTTGGCAAATGCTTTTCTAATTTTGAACTCGTTAACAAGATTTTACAATCACTTTCTAAAAATTAGGATTCGAAAATAATGACTATTCAAGAATCAAAAAATTTGAATACTTTTTTTATTGAAGAACTTATCGGGTCTCTAATGACCTATGAAATGATGTACAATGCATATGAAGAACTTGAGAACCACCTTCCAAAGAACATAAAGAATTTCAGACTAAGAACAATCGAAGACCACTCGAGCATATGCTCAAGTGAAGGTGAACTTGAACTCCTCACTATGAAATTTAAAAAGTTCATGAAACAAAAATTAAAGAATAAAAAGAACGCAACTACTTGCTATGAACACAAGAATAGGGAACCACTTTGGGACGAATCAAGCTTATCAGAAGACGATGAGAAAATCAACAAAGGTGAGGTGGCAAAC